>NC_026001.2:15118145-15353145 GCF_000442705.2 Elaeis guineensis
AAGGATATATGGTAGAATAGTTCGATGGCAGGTGACAAGTTTATCAACTTCCAATTGGGTTGTTCCTGAGTTTCATTCGAGAAATTATTGGTTAGAATGGTTCTACCATTTGTTACCATGGACCATCTAATAACAAGCCATTACATTATCTATCAGTAGAAAAAACTATACAGTTATCCAAGTTTGATTAAAAATTTTAAATAAAAAAGATTTCATTGTTAACTTTGATTGGCCATTGAATAATTTTTACTATTTTGAATAGGAAAAAGTTTACTTTATTGGATGGTCTATTGGCTTATTATTGGATGGTCTAAGGTATATATGATAGAACTATTCTAACCAATAATTTTTTATTGGATTTCGTTTAAAACTTTTTCTTTTTCTAAAGTTTTGCTCTTAAGGGCGACATAGATTGGGTCAACATTTCTCTAGCTTGCATCTGTGCAGGCCTAAAGTCTCCACATCTTCCATAATATTTAATATATGGGCCACCACCCCACAGCATGTATCTATGACTTGCCAACTCACTTCATGCAGGAAGCTAAGCTCTAACTGAAAAAAATTATACAAGAAGTTTGAAGTAAGCCATATCATTTTTTCATTGATTTGCATGAATGTATATATACAAGAAAGTCAACTAATTATAAATAATTACAGGAATAATTGAAGATTTTGTGATTGAGGATTTTGTGAAGAAATCTTAGTACATTCTGTGGAGAATATCAACCATTGATTTTTATTTAATGTGAGGAGGATCTTCACAGAATTTTTATTGAGGATGATCTTCAGGAATTTTTCTTAACATCATTAATTTTTCTTAATGTAAGGAGAATCTTCACATAATTTTTTTTGAGGAGGATCTTCAAGAATTTTTTTTAACATCGTTGATTTTCCTTAATGTGAGGAGGATCTTCATTGAATTTTTCTTAAGTGAGGAGAATCTTCAGGAATTTTCCTTAACATCATTGATTTTCATTTAATGTGAGGAGGATCTTCAGGAGAATTTTTCTTAACACTCCTCAAGCTGAAGGTGGAATGAACATGGACTCCTAGCTTGTCTCGAAGTAGATGAAAGGTTCACTTCGGTAAAGGCTTGGTGAATATATCTGTAAGCTGAGATGAAGAAGGAATATAGCTCGTAATAAGGGCACCCATGGCTACCTTCTCTCGAACAAAATGATAGTCTATCTCTATGTGTTTGGTACGAGTATAAAACATAGAATTGACAAACATATGAAAAGCACTAATGTTGTCACAAAATAGTTGAGGAGGTTGATGAAGAGAAATGCCAAGGTCTTTAAGAAGAGAAGTAAGCCAAGTGATCTCAATAGTAGTGAATGCCATAGATCTGTATTCTGCCTCGAAACTCAAATGAGCAATAGTGGGTTGCTTCTTTGAGCACCAAAAAATATAATTAGTTCCAAAAAATATGCAAAAATCAGTAGTACTTCGTCTGATAATAGGACGACCTGCCCAATTAGCATCACTAAAACTATACAAAGAAACAGGATTTTGAGTAAGATATCGAATTCCAAAGTCCATAGTTCCCTTAAAGTACCACAGTATTCGCTTGACTGCCCTCAAGTGAATTTGTGTAGGAGCATTGAAATATTGACAGACTTGACTGACCGCATGAATAATATCAGGTCTAGTGAATGTCAGGTATTGCAAAGCTCCAACAATGTTTCAATAAGTAGTGGGATCTATTGGTTTTGTATCTGAAGCGGTAGGCTTATCCTTTAAAACTAAAGGTGTAGACATGGAAGAGCTTTCAAACATATGTATGCGATTAAAGAGATCCCGAATATACTTAGTTTGAGTAAGAAAAACTCCTTCAGAGAAAGATTTTATCTCCACTCCAAGAAAATATCGAAGAGAACCAAGATCTTTGATGGCAAACTCTTTGCCAAGTTGATGTAGTAAATCATTGATGAAGGAATCTTCATTGCCTACAACTAAAATATCATCAACGTACCCAAGAAAAATAGTAATGATAGCACCATGGCAATATATTAAAAAAGAGGAGCCGGCCTTGCTACAATAGAACCCGAGATAAAAGAGAAACTGAGAAGGACAATCAAACCAGGCACGAGGTGCTTACTTGAGACTATATAGTGATCGTTTGAGAAAGCACACATGGTCTAGGTACGTGGGATCAGTAAATCCTGATGGCTGCTCCATATACACTATTTCCTTGAGATGCCCATGTAGAAAAGTAGTCTTAACATCTAGTTGTCACATATTTTACTTGAGTGAGATGGAGAGAGCTATAACAAGATGAATAGTGGTTGGCTTGACTACTGGGCTGAAGGTTTCATCATAGTCTAATCCAAAAATTTGTGTAAAGCCCCAAGCAACTAATCTTGCCTTAAAACGATCAATGGAGCCATCTTCTTTGTACTTGATACGATAGACCTATTTAGAGCTAACAATATTTGTATTGTGAGGTCATGGAATAAGTGTTTATGTGTTGTTGTCATATAAAGCCTGAAGTTCTTCTTTCATGGCAGACACCCATTTAGGATATTTCAAGGCTGTTTTAAGAGTTTTTGGCTCGGTTGGAGAAACTTCTGTGGCTAGAGCATAATCTTTTAGATATGCAAGTGGCTTTCGAACTCTAGTTGGTCGAGCATCAGTGGTAGAGATGCTATTTGAGTCTTGAAAAATATACAAATTTTGAGGATTCTCATATGCATCTTGAAGATCTCTAAGTACAACTTGAGGCTCTTCAGAGATACCTTGAGAAACCTCAGTTTCAATGAGTTGTTTAGCAACTGAGATCGTAGTTTTCTTGGATTGATCTATAAGACAGGTGTGATCACAGAATTTGAAAGAATCAATTGAGTGTGAATTTTCTTCATGTGTCAAATTGAATCAATTTTTTTATTGAAATCATTTGATTCATCATGGGCAGGAAACTCAGAAAAAGTTAATATTGGATCTCCTGCTTTATTTTGTGAAGAGGATACAGGTTCCTTATACAAAAAGTATTTTTTATCGAAAACAACATGATGAGAGATGTAGACTTTTCTTGTTGTAGGATTTAGACATTGGTATCCCTTATGAATAGGGCTGTAGCCAATGAAAACACATAGATATATCTTCTTAACAAACTTATTGCCACCTTGGTGCCTCAATAAAGGAAAGCAACGACATCTAAGAACCCGTAAGCCTTTGTAATCTGAATGTCTTTTGTAAAGCTTGTGATATGGAATGTTATTTGATAAAACTGAGGATGGCATCCGATTGATAAGATAAACTATAGTGAGAAAAATATCAACCCAAAGGGTTAATGACAAATTCGCATTAAATAGCATAGTTAAACTAGTTTCAATAATATGACGATGCTTCCTTTCTGCAACATCATTTTGTTCTGGAGTTCTTGGACAAGAGATTTGTATCTTAATACCATTACTTTTCAAGTAGGTAAGAAATTCAAGAGAGTTGAATTCACCTTCTCCATCACATTGAAAAATCTTAATGCGATGATCAAACTTGTTTTCAACAAGCCTGTAGAATTTCTTAAAAATATCAAAGAAATCAGATTTTCTCCATAATGGATATAACCAAGTGAACTTGAAAAAATCATTCATAAAGACAACATAGAACCAAAACTTCTGATTTGAAACCAAAGGAGCAGGCCCCCAAATCTCACAATGAATTTTCTCAAGAGGAGATTTTGAAATTTTATTTGATAAATAAAAAGGTAGTTTATAACTCTTTTCCATTTGACAACTTGCATAGATAGCAAGTCTAGAGATCCAATGAGAAATATCAATAATTTTTTTTCTTTTAACAAAAATAAAATCTTTATATTTGGGTGTCCAAGTCACTGATGCCAAAGGGTTGCAGATGATCCACCTTTCCTTATTGCACTAAGGGCCTTCTGAGAAGTATCATTTGAAGCATAAAGTTGTCCTTTTTTATACACCCTTGCTATCATCCTTCGATTTTGATCTTTAACAACAAAGTCAGTAAAAGTGAATTTAACAGTACACAAATTGTCTGTAGTAAGTTTTCCGACAGATAAAAGATTTTTTTTCAAATCTGGAACCACAAGCACATCCTTCAAATTTAATTGCCCATCTTCTGTATTTACGTTCACTTCCCCAGTGTGAGATATAGGTAAACTATTTTCATCCCCCACATAGATAACATCATTGTCATTGTATGATTTAATGTAAGAAAGTTTACCTGCATCATTTGTCATATGTGTTGCAGCTCCAGAATCGACATAGAAAGATGGATCATTATGATCATCAATAGCAAAGGCAACCAGTACTTGTGAAAATTTCTCAGATTGATAAGAGTAATCATACCTATACTAATAATCAATAGCAACATGATTTGGTTTGTTACAAATCTACCAAAAAATTTTATCCTTTTTCTCAGATTTTGGCTTTTGTCCATGAGTAGTAATGCCTTTTGATAGACGGCTATTGTTATCTTGATTTCTATTGCTGTTCTGTTGTACAGAGAGGCCTTGATTTGCTTATGAAGGGCCTCTTGAGTTGTAGCATCCTGCAGGAGTAAAATCTCTACCTCGTGAGGTGAAATTTCCACGCCTTTCTCTATTATTTCGATCACGACCATGTTTCTCAAAGAAAGCTTGAGCATATTCCAAGAATGCCTTTTCTTTTTCTTTCTTTGTAAGTTGATCCTGCTCAAAGCCTTGTGTTAGGATTTGACGCCTCGAGATTCAGCCCACATTGAGCCCACAGCGATGTTCGCGGTGAAAAACGGAGTCCAACGAGATCAAGATCACCTGAATCGGAGCTCGGATGGAGGAGATACGAGCTTTTGAAGTCGGCACGAGAATCGAGGCGGCAGAGGAGCGCCGGCGACCGGCGGCGGGCGGCAGCGGCGCGGCCGCAGGCGGCGGCGCGCGGGACGCGCGACCCAGGCCCGCACGCGGGGGGGCCTGCGGCCCAGGCGGGCGCGCGGCCCAGCGGGGCGCGCGGCCCAGGCCGGGCGCGCGGCCCAGGCGCACGCGGGCGTGCGGCCCAGGCGCGCGCAGGCCCGCGCGCAGGCGCGGCCCAGGCCCGCGCGCGCGGGCCGGCCCAGGCCAACGGGCCTGTTGGCCCTTGCCCCGGTCCACCGTGGACCGAGTGGTCCATGGCGCGGTCTGCGGACCGCGTGGGCGTTTCCCACGCGTTTCTCGCGGTCCACGGCCCTATTTCGTGGACCGGAGCGCGATCTAAGGGTCGAGGATGCTCCCGGTCTTGATCCGACGGTCAGGAGGGTTTTTGGCTTTGTTTAGGATTCATCCCTCTCTAATCATGGTTTAAAGTCTGTTTAAGCCTTTAAAAGGCCTGAGACACAGCAGAGAAGGAGCGGTTCGGTTTCTCGCCGCCGTACGAACCGAGAGGAGAGAGAGAGGCGTGAGGCGCTGTGAGAGAAGGAGCAGGAGGCTCCTGGACAGCGGTCGCCAGGCTCTTCAGGGGTTCAGGGGGGTCTCCAAGAGAGAGAGAGCTTTTGTGAGGGAAACTTCATGTGAGAGAGAATTGGGTGTACAAGGGTTGAGGGTGAGGTCTCCTCTTGTAAAATTTCTTTTTCATAGTGAAGTTTGCATGCCCCGTGGAGGCGAGCCCTTTTGTGGCTGATCCACGTATTTTGATTGTTTTTCCTTTTGTTTTGTTTCTTCTTTCTTCCTGCTGCATCGCGTGGTACTGAAAGGATCTTGGGAGGTGGTGTCCTGGCCAGACATCCACCCAACAAGTGGTATCAGAGCAAGGCGGTACAAGGACGCAGATTGCAGTGGTGGTGAGCAAGACTGAAGATGGAGAAAACAGGAACAATCAGGATGGAGATCAACAAGTTTGATGGTAAGAGCAATTTCTCCTTGTGGCAGGCAAGGGTGAAGGACGTGCTCATCCAACAGGGGTTGATCGATGCTCTCTTGTGCGATGAGAAACCGACCACCATGGAGGTGCGGGATTGGAAACGGTTACAGATGCAGGCGGTGAGTACCATCCGTATGTACCTGGCGGATGAGGTGGTGATCCATGTGCTGAGCGAGACTTCCCCGACGGTGCTGTGGTCGAAGCTCGAGGAGTTGTACATGGCGAAGTCTCTCACCAACACTCTTTTCCTCTGGAGGCAGTTTTACCAACTGCGGATGACTGAAGGACAGAGCGTGCAGGAGCATTTGAGCCACTTTCAGAAGATCCTCACCGACCTTCTCAGCATTGGCGAGAACGTTGAGGAGAAGACCAGGGCGCTGGTTTTGCTGGCGTCGCTTCCTTCTTCGTACGAGTCCTTGGTGACTGCTCTTCTAGTGGGGAAGAGTACTATCAAGATGGACGAGGTCACCGCGGCGATACTCCAGAACGAGGTTCTTAGGAGGGAGAACCCAGCTTCGAGCTCAGGTGGCGATAGCTCAGCTTTGGTGGCTTCTGGAGGTGCAGGAGGCGGTAGACGGAGCGACAGGAGATCGCATCGAGGGCGGTCTAAGTCCAGGAGGGACTTGAGCAAAATCAGGTGTTACCGGTGTGAGGAGTTGGGGCATCTAGCCAGAGATTGCCCTCAACTGAAAAATCGGACGGTGGCTGCTGTAGCGACGGCCGGCAGTGATTCAGATGGAGATGTCCTGGAGATATCTGACGAGGTATCTACTTCTTCCCAGCAGTGGATGTTAGATTCTGCATGCCCCTATCATGTGTGTTGCAGAGAGGAGCAGTTTGACTCCCTGGAGAACAGTGAGAGCACTGTATATCTGCCGAATGGATCGAGCTGTGCGATCAGAGGCATTGGGACGGTCAGCTGGAGGACACATGATGGTGCAGTGAGGAGATTGGGGGAGGTCCGATACATACCCGATTTCAGGCGGAATCTTATCTCACTTAGCAGACTGGATTCGAGAGGCTACAGGACGGTAGCTGGTGGAGGAATCCTGAGGGTGCTACGCGGCGATAGGATTGTGCTGGAGGGGAAGAAGGGGAGCAGAGGACATTATTACCTGGCAGGGAGCCCAGTGCGAGGTGGAGCATCGAGAGCCAGGTGGAGCCCAAAGCGAGGTGGAGCTCCAGGAGGCGGATTGGGCACGAGACAGGAGACTCGGGAGGACGAGAGGCGACGTCGCAAGGTAAGATTCCTATTGCCGCAGGATGATGCCCCGAGCAGGTCTCAGGTCAGGAGGAGCACAGCATACGACGGAGATGGGATCGAGCAGCCTGGCTCAACTCCCATGTTTGCCCATCCATGATCAGCAGGCGATTGCCCCAGGGCATGGGGGCGAGGAGATCCAGAAGCTCTCGGAGTTTGGAGGAGGCCGAATATCGAGTCGAGGTGGAGATTGTTAGGATTTGATGCCTCGAGATTCAGCCCATATTGAGCCCACAGCGATGTTCGCGGCGAAAAATGGAGTCCAACGAGATCAAGATCACCTGAATCGGAGCTCGGATGGAGGAGATACGAGCTTTTGAAGTCGGCATGAGAATCGAGGCGGTGGAGGAGCGCCGGCGACCGGCGGCGGGCAGCAGCGGCCCGGCCGCAGGCGGCGGCGCGCGGGACGCGCGACCCAGGCCCGCACGCGGGGGGGCCTGCGGCCCAGGCGGGCGCGCGGCCTAGCAGGGCGCGCGGCCCAGCCGGGCGCGCGGCCCAGGCGCACGCGGGCGCGCGGCCCAGGCGCGCGCAGGCCCGCGCGCAGGCGCGGCCCAGGCCCGCGCGCGCGGGCCGGCCCAGGCCAGCGGGCCTGCTGGCCCTTGCCCCGGTCCACCGTGGACCGGGTGGTCCACGGCACGGTCTGCGGACCGCGTGGGCGTTTTCCACGCGTTTCTCGCGGTCCACGGCCCTATTTCGTGGACCGGAGCGCGATCTAAGGGTCGAGGATGCTCCCGATCTTGATCCGACGGTCAGGAGGGTTTTTGGCTTTGTTTAGGATTCCTAATCCCTCTCTAATCATGGTTTAAAGTCTGTTTAAGCCTTTAAAAGGCCTGAGACACAGCAGAGAAGGAGCGGTTCGGTTTCTCGCCGCCGTACGAACCGAGAGGAGAGAGAGAGGCGTGAGGCGCTGTGAGAGAAGGAGCAGGAGGCTCTTGGACAGCGGTCGCCAGGCTCTTCAGGGGTTCAGGGGGGTCTCCAAGAGAGAGAGAGCTTTTGTGAGGGAAACTTCATGTGAGAGAGAATTGGGTGTACAAGGGTTGAGGGTGAGGTCTCCTCTTGTAAAATTTCTTTTTCATAGTGAAGTTTGCATGCCCCGTGGAGGCGAGCCCTTTTGTGGCTGATCCACGTATTTTGATTGTTTTTTCTTTTGTTTTGTTTCTTCTTTCTTCCTGCTGCATCGCGTGGTACTGAAAGGATCTTGGGAGGTGGTGTCCTGGCCAGACATCCACCCAACACCTTGGAGAGCCTGCACAAATTGTGTGAAAGACGGATAAGGTAGTTTTATGAGCATGGCATTTTTGAAGCTCTCATAGTTTGGGCCAAGGCCATGAGCAAATTGAAAAACTTTGTCAAGATCTGGAATGGGTTGTTTTATAGCAGCAAGAGTATCACAAATAGATTTGAAATCTTTTAGGTAATGTTCTAAAGATCTCGATCCCTTCTTGATGGTCATGAGCATGTTCTTCAAATGGCCTTCTTTCTTAATAGTCATCGGAAGTTGTTGTTCCAGTGATATCCATACCTCATATGCTGTCTCTAGGCTAAAGATGGAACTGATGATGTCTTCATTCATGGTCTCAAGTAATCAGAAAGTAAGAAGACCATCATTGATCATCCAAGACTCGTATAGTGGGTTAGAAATTTTGCTACATTTCTCATCCTCTGTCTCTGTTGAGGATTTTGTATCACCTGTGAGATGATAATAAATATCCAAGCTTTTGATTAAGGGTATGATTTGGGAGCGCTACAGTAGAAAGTTGGTTGAGTTCGATTTTATAGACATAAGACTGGAGCATTGATGAAAGAATTAGATAGTGAGTTAAGATTCATTGGTAGATGTGGATTTTGACATGATGAAGCTTGCAAGTGTGGGCTCTAATACCATAAAAAAATTTACACAAGAATTTTGAAGTAAGCCGTATCATTTTCATTGATTTGCATGAATGTATATATACAAGAAGGTCAACTAATTATAAATAATTACAGAAATAATTGAGAATTTTGTGATTAAAGATTTTGTGGAGAAATCTTAGCACATTCTGTGGAGAATATCAGCCTTGATTTTTTCTTAACGTGAGGAGGATCTTCACAGAATTTTTTTTGAGTGAGGAGGATCTTCAGAAATTTTTCTTAACATCATTGATTTTCATTTAATATGAGAAGGATCTTCAGAAGAATTTTTCTTAACAAATTTTCTGAAGATCATTGATTTTCCTTAATGTGAGGAGGATCTTCACAGAATTTTTCTTAAGTAAGGAAGATCTTCAAAATTTTTTTTTAACATCATTAATTTTCATTTAATATGAAAAGAATCATCAAGAGAATTTTTTTTAACACTAACGGTGTTAGGTTAACCATTGCTTTCAATTTGCATCATGAAATGCCACCCAGCTTGTTGATAGGCCAATAAGGCCTAAATTCTTGATGCATCAGCCGTCAATCATGTTTCTTATGTCTCGTTGACGTTTAAGATGATCATGCAGCGTAATTGATGCACCCCTTGTATTTTTGAGATGCATATCGCTATTTATTTTTGATTTACAAACAATGTCGTCTTAAGCCATTGCCATGAGCCCATGCCTTGAAATGGTTCAAAGGACCCAACCTGATGGGTCAGTAAAGTCCTAGGTTTCACGTAGCTATCCTCCTTACACCATGTATAGAAAAGCGAACTCATGAAGCAAGGCATATATCAAGCGCCAACCCCTTATCACTTTGCCCATTTCTGGATGGTAAGGATGCAACTGCTAGCTGGTGTCTTTTTTTCAAACTTCCTGCACATTGGGAAACATCCACATACATCACTTTGGTGTCCAGATTAGAGAACTGGGCTTGTTACTGATGACCTAACCAAGAAATTTTCTCCACTTGACAAACTCAATGAGCTTTTCATTGGTCCACATCTGGTTTCACGACGTCACAAAACTTTCCATTTCCCAGTTTGATACTACCAAGCCACATCTATTTGACAAGCGAACCTTTTTCCTCTGACAACTTTGTTACCTGACTCAGATGGAGACAGTAACGTGAGCTAGTGAAAAATTCAACACAATCAAGGCAACTAGGACATCAGACAAACAAGGGTGCTTGGAAGGTGGCACATTCTAGAATATCTTCGTTTAAAAAAAATATATAAAATATTTATTATATTTTTGATACACTAAAAAATTTTATTTATTTTATTTATAATTTTAATATTTTTTTAAAAAAAATTGTAATTCTCTTCCCATAAAAAAAATTCAAAAACTCATATTCCATATAGATCTTTTTCATGAAATATAAAAAAATTTATTCCCAAGAGAATACCATAATTCAATCTCTCTTGTTTAAAAACTCTAACCAAACAAAATGATTCTTTGATTTTACTATTGATCATATTTTCTCTTCTTTTACTTCTCTCAACCAAATGAATCCTAAATATCTTTAAATATATGAGAAATATACGCATGGAGACATCAACGCACATTACTGTGGCGTCCAGCACGGCGAACCGGTCTTGTCGCTCATGACCTGCCAAGCATATTTCTCCATTTGACAATCAGTGAGCTGTTGATCGGTTCGCACCTACTCTCACGAAATACACGTCACAACATTTTCCATTCCCGAGTTTGATACGACCAAATCACATACGTTAATTTGACAATCGAATCTTTCTCCTTTGGTAACTTCGTTACCTAAACAGAGATGAGACAATAACATAAGAGCTCAGGAAAAATTCAACACAATTAAGGCGCAACGAGAACATAAGACTATAAAGTCTTTGCAAGGAAAACCAGAAAAGACATGGACTGCACGATGGGAAAGAAAAAAAGGGTTCCTTGTTATTTAACTAATCTCAACAAACGCGTTTGTAGATTACATGGTTTGGCCTGATAGCTCCTTTGGTGCTCACTCCCTTTTGCTCCTTCCACCAAAGATTCCATTCAATAACAAAATATCAAAGCAGAAAAGTTCAGCATAGTTCCAACACAAACAGGGCAATTGAAGTAAAACACCAAAGGACATTGACTTCAGTCTGCAGAACAGAAACAAATTCCTGATATTAAACTAACCGCATCAAACATGTCCCTATCCCTGGATCAGATCTTTTGGCCTCTTGGTAGAATCACGAGAGCTCAATTTTTCTGCATTTCTAATGGGTTCTCTGTACCTTTCAATACCACCATTAAAGATTTCCACTCCACACAGTCCTCCATTCTCAGCTCTCTCAAAATTTTTAACGCTCCATTAGAGCATTCATCTACCAAATTGATTAAAGAGGAAGGAGCCAAATTGAAGAACAACCCATGTACACTAAAAACTTTTACAGCCAAAAAAACAAAGGAAAAAAAAAAGGAACATAAATCCAATTTAAACAAAAAGATGAAACCAATCAAATCCCATGAACCAACAAACTGCATGCATATGTCGAGTTCTTGATCTCGTACTTTTTGTTTCCTTTAATCCATCCATCCATCAACCATTCTAACTCAAGGCCGCGAAGCCCCCTCCCCTCATCATCTGCTTGAACTCCTTAAAGTTCACCATCCCGTCCCCGTCGGCGTCCACCTTGCTGATCATCCTCCGGCAGTCCTCGACGGTCCTCCCCTGCTTCAGCCCCAGCGACGCCAGCACCGACCGCAGCTCCTCCACCGTGATGAACCCGTCCCCGTTCTGGTCGAACACGTTGAACGCCTCCCGCATGTCCTCCTCCTCGTCCCGCTCGTCCATGATGTTCTGGTACAGCGCTCCGAACTCCTCCACGTCCACGCACCCATCCCCGTTGGCATCGATCTTCTCGATCATGGCCTCGAGATCTCCTTCGGGGATGTAGATCCCCAGATTCTCGAGCGAGTCGCTCAGCTCCTTCTTCGTGATGCGACCGTCGCCATTGCGGTCGAACATCTGGAAGACGCGCTTCAGCTCCGACGGGTCCATTCCCGGTGGCGTCGCCAGGATGAACACCCGGGGGGCCGACACCTTCGCGGTGCGGAGGAAGCTAAGCTTCTTGGGGAGGAAGTAGTGGAGGAGGGTCTTAAGGAGGTGGCAGATGAGGGAAATCCTCAGCAAAACGGTTGGCATGGGAGGAGTTATTAGGTGGTGGTGGTGGTTGCCAGTGTAATGAGTGGTGGGGAGCAATAGGTGGTGAAAGAAATGGTTGGAGAGACGGTGGCTTTAAAGCCACTAGCTGTTTGTTGGAAGTCCCCACACGCTTGGGGCCATCAAGAAAAGTGAGAGGAATTTGGTGGGCAAAGCGCGTCTGCAACGTCTTGATATTTTTGAAAGTTAGCGACCGTTGGACGTGGATCGGGGGGGGGGGGGGGGGGGACGCGCGCGGCCGGATTGGATGACACGTGGAGCGCGGTGGCACGTGGGGGCCGGCTCGAGACACGTGCCGACAGGCAGAGATGCAGGCGGGGATGATGGGCTCGCGATGTGATGTTCCTGAGGAGCAGTTTGGTTGGTCTTGGTGGAGGGTGGATGATGGGCGTAGGTTCACTCAAGTTGGTATTTTATGGGATTGTCTTAGGTGCAGAACAGATGTAATGCAGTGTATTTGGTTTTGAGAAGAGAGAGAGAGGGGGGGGATGGATGTTGAACTGGAAGTGAGCTCAGAACAGTGCATTTGGTTTTGAGGAGAGAGAGAGAGGGGGTGGTGTGTGATGTTGAACTGGAAGTGAGCTGGGGGAAAGGTTTTGTTTTTTTTTTTTCGGTAACAGAAAGGTTTTGTTTAATGATAGGTGTGTTAAACTCTTACTGTTTATGAGACAGCATGATGCATAGGTTAGTGTGATAGAGTTGGATAAGTGGTACTCAACTTCCATGAATAGTATAGAATTATCCACTTGGGTGGTGGAACATGTGACATGCATTGGAAATTTATTTCGGAGAGAGGCAAGTCCTCTCATGGTTGTCAAACACTTGGCCAGGGAACTGGTGTAGAACATGCTAAGGTGGACCCTCACAGGAGACCCCTTTTTATCAAATATATTTAGAGTTTCTATGCGGCAGTACCACAATTTTGAAGAAATTGATAGGCATCTAGTACAAAACATACTAGTTGAGATGTTCCATGGTGCGGGAAACATTATGCATGTGTTATGACCCCAATGAAGAACCAAGAATGATGCAACCTCGAAGCCCAAAGAGTTTGATTAAATTTTAATTTGTATCTCAGCATAGCAAATTGTGGTCAATATGTAAATATGTAATCCTTTGACGCCATGCATCAGTGGTTAAAATTAGATTTGAGAATCCATTACTAAACATGGTTAAGTCACTTGCGTTTCACCAAAAGTTGTTATGGAGCGTTAACTTAGAGTCCGTTTGGTTAGTTATTAATTTTTTTTTTTTTTTTATCTTTTAATTTTTAAAAAATAAAAATTACAAAATAATATTTGATAATATTAAAAAAATAAAAAATCAAAATCAAAAAAAATAAAATAATTATTTTATATTTAAAATAAAAAATTTTATTTTTAAAATTTTATTTTTTTTTACTTCTCTGTATCTAAAACATCAAATCAAAAAGTAAAAAGCTCGAAATTTTCTCCCTCATCGAGTTTTTCACCTCCCCACCCTCTTCTCCCTCTCTTTCCAAATCTTTCTCCCTCATCGAACTCTTCACCTGCCATCTTCAAATATTTTTTTTATTTTATAATAATATAATTATCAAATATATTTTTTATTTTTTATTTTTATTTTATAATAAAAATTTAAAAAATATATATATTTTTTAAAAATTAAAAAATAAAAAATATAATCAAATGCATCTTTAGTTTTCGACTAGGCACGGGAGGGGCCAGGGAACTGAAGTTTTTTAAATTATGGTTGTGCTACCGATCATGAAACTATTAATTAGTGGGATCGAGACTGAATAAACGGTAATAACTAATAATTAACTTCCATGAAGTATATTACCCATTTGGTTAAAGAAATAACGCGGCACACTCGAACATCCTGTCTGGGAGAGGAAGACGCTCCCCATGCAAGGGAATAGATATGGAAATTGTTGGGAAGATCCGTTGACGAAGACCGTAAGGCCTATCTTTGGAGTCCCTTTTTCTAATAGATAAATATTATAATAAAATTAAATAATTTTTTTATGAACCAATTTATCTATATTTTTATATTTTTTAGATAGATAAATTATTTTTTTCATAAATAATATTTATTCATAAAATAAGAAGAAAATCTTATCCATTTAGGAGATGGATAAGCCATTTTTTCATCAACTAAAGAAATAACTTTTTATTTCATTCCTAATATAACCCTAGCTTATAATAATAAAATAATAATATATAATATTATTTTATATAAAATTTTATTATAGTACTCCAAAGGATATTTTAATCTTTTTACTATTTATGTATTTTTGACCGTTAGATTAAATATAGACTATTTGGATTTCAACAGATTAATATAATCAAGTGCATAGTTGGTGAGGTAAATATTTCAAAGATTAGAAGTATTTCAACGTTGAATTAACGATAAATTTTATAATTAAATTATTTTTTTTTTCAAAAAGTCCTCCGACGTGAAGACAAAGGAGTCATGGGTGGTGGGGGGTGGACAGAGGGCGGAGTAGTTGTGGGCACTGATGGTGGGGCGGGGGGAGGTGCCACGCGACATGGATTGAGGGTGGGGGGTGGTGACTACGGGTGAGTAAGGGGGCTCACAACCCGCTAGTAGCCGGGGGGTGCAAGAGGAAGAGGGGGTTCGCACTGTGTGGACGGCTTGGGGGGGGTTGGTGGGGGGGGGAGGGGACGACCCATGCGGGGTGGCACGGAAAAGCCGCAGGCACCAGAGGGGTTGACTGTTGGCGAAGGACCCACAAGCACATAGGGGGCAAACGAGTCGGGTGCTAGGGGGAGGTGGGAGTCGAGACTGAGGGGAACACAGGCGTGCGTGGGGGGTCATTGATGCGGGGGTTGGTTTGTGGACTAAGGATGGAGGACTGATAGGTGCTGGGGGCGGAGGGGAGGGGACCATGGGTGGACAAGCCGCGGGTGGGTGCGGGCTGTAGAGAAGTTGTCGGTGAGGGAGATGGAGGATGCGGGAATGGGGTCGGAGAGAGGAGCCGTAGGTGGAAGATCGCTTGGAGCAGCCGTGGTGGCACCGAGAAGGGGGGATGCGAAGAAGCAAAGGGAGGCGGACTAGCAGAGGAGCCATGGGGAAGGAAGGAGAAAAGATAAAAGATAAAAAATATTATTTTAAAAAAAAATAATAAAATATATAAAATAGTAATGTGTAATACCTACAATACCCTTTATTAGGGATGTAAGTGGATTGGAGAAAATCCAAATCGATCCAAAATGAACTAAAGGATTGGATCAGATTTTTGGATTTTGATTTTGGATTTGGAGTCAATTTTTAAAAATTTTGAATTTTAGACTTGAATTTAAATTTAATATTATAAAATTTAAATCTAATCCAAAGTCCAAACTATGGATTCAAATCAAATCCAATCTATTCTTCTAGTTTGGACTTTTGGATTTTACATACATACATATATAGATAGATAGATACATACATACATACATATATACATACAGGTTTGTGTGTGTGTTTCAAGTTTAATTTTTTTTAAATGCTATAGAACTTATTATGTTTTGGCGATGTAGTTTTTTTTGAAAATCTAGAACTTATATTTTTTACATGATGCTATTATAGCACGACTTGTTAAGATCCTTGGTATTAAAATTTATAATTTTTATGTCTCATCCATCATTATTATAATATTAATTATTAGATGTAGGACGATATTATAGAGTACCTATAAGTGGTATATATTTCGAATTCATATAACTTACTTTCGAATTATGATCCAAATTACAGTCTAATATATGTAAAAGTCTAAAAATTTAGTCCAATCTAATCCGAACTTTTTGAACTGGATTAGATTGAACTGGTAGAGTATTTGGTTCGGTTTTGGAGTCAAATTTTTAAGTCTAAAATATTTTGGATTGGAGTTGGATTTAGATATAATCCAATCCAGTCCAGTCCATTTACACCCCTACCTTTTATAATAAAATATTATAAAGAAGTACTGTAGCAAAACTCTTTTTTTATATAATATAATATAATTATCAGATAATCATATTTTATTATTATATATGATTATAATAATGTGATGTTATTATATAAAATCTTATTCTCTTGTTATAATATAATATAAAATTTTATATTATTATAATATAATATAATATAATAATATATTATATTATTTTATATTATTATACATTATATTATATAATATATTATATTATATGTATAACATGTATTATTTATATTTATGAATATCTATTATATAATATCATATATTATAATATATATAATATAATATAATATATTATTATATATAATAATATTTATATAATGAAGGGTAGTATGAAAAATATGGATAAATTTTATTAACTTGTTCAAAACTAGTAATGTAAAAGAACATAGATAACAGATTCTCAAATCATTTTATAATATATAAAAAATATAAATCAATTATTTTTCTATCCAAATATTATTTAAAAAATATTTTTATGAAAAATATAGATTTTTAAATTAGTTTTTTATCATAAAAAGAACAGATCTTTAGCTGCTTTTGGATCCTCTGAATTCATGGGCTCCTAGTCCACTCGATCGAGTTCAATAGTCATTTCTAGATATTTATCATATGCTTTGGTCTTTATCTTGTCACCCTATATCTTTTTGAGAAATAAAATTTTAAAAAAATTAAAAAAATGATCGTTTATAAAAATTTTACATATCTATCAACATGTAGGTCATGGGCTCATTTGAGCTTTGGATTGAATCATATTCGGGCTTGAAACTGAACCTTCAACATATTTTTTGATCGAAGTTAGATTGAGGAAATTTTTTAGATCAAGCCTGGGCTGCATTAAAACAAAACCAAGATTTGGATTAGAGGTGGCAATTTTACCCGACCTGTCAAATACCCGATCCGAATCTAATTCATAATAACTTTTCATATCTATCGACATGTAGGTCATGGGCCCATTTGAGCTTTGGACTTACTCAAAATTTGGCACGAAACCGAACCTTCAACATATTTTATGACGGCTTTATGACAGTCAAAAATTTTTTCGGACCAAGATCCAGATAAGAGGTGGTAGTTTTAGCTGACCTGCCAGGTATCAAATCCAATCTGATTCGAATGGAACAGATTTTACTCTACTTAATTAGAACCTGAGACGGATATGAATTCTAGAAAAATACCCGAAGCACATTCAGATTGGATACATATAATAATACACCCCAATCCAAACCCAATATAATATATATATATATATATATATATATATATTTTAAAATTATAATAATTTTATATTATTTATATATATCCAATCCGACCTGATGAACTCCTTTTATATACTCAATCCAATCCGATACACATCTCGACCCAAGATAGATACGAGGCAGATATGGATATAAGATTTTTACTAGAGCTGAAAGTTGGCTTAGGCCGGGCCAGCTTTGGGTCGGACTTCAGGCTCAACTCGAAACCATTGAGGCCGGGCTCGGACAGACCTTTCGTCCAGCCCTGATGCAACTCGGGCCCAAGCCCGAATATAAATAAAACCGGCCTGGGTCCGAACCCAGCTCCCCATCCCTCTTTTCTCCTCCTTTCCCTTCTTTCACTCCCTCCGTCGGTGACGGTGGCCATGGCGCAGAAGAAAGGGCACTGATCTTCATCCTCTAACGAGTAGTTGCAGAGTAGTTGCGGGCACTGGCAGGGGGCAACGTGGACCGAGGGCGGGGGGTGGTGACCATAGGTGAGCAAGAGGGCGAACAACCCGCCAGTAGGTGGGGGGTGCAAGGGGGAGGGGTGGATCGCACGGAGAAGCCACAGGCGACCTAAGGGGTTGGTGATCGTAGGTGGGCACCGAGGGGGGGAGTGGTGGGCAGACGGACGACCCATGGAGGGTGGTGCGGAGAAGCCGCAGGTGTCAAAGGGGTTGACTATGAATAGAGGACCCACGAGCATGTGGGGCACGGATGAGCCGAATGCTAGGGGGAAGGTGGGAGGGAGGGGAACATAGGTGTGCGTGGGGGGTCACCGATGGGGGGTGGTTTGTGGACTTAGGGTGGAGGACTAATGGGCACTGGCGGCGGAGGAGAGGGGACCATGGGTGGATGAGCTGTGGGTGGGTGTGGGGTGCGGAGAAGTTCCCGGTGAGGGAGATGGAGGATGCAGAAAAGGGATTGAGGAGAGGAGCCATAAGTGGAGGACTGCTCGGAGCAGTCACGGTGGCACCAGGAAGGGGGGACGTGAAGAAGCAAAGGGAGGCGGACTGACAAAAGAGCCACAGGGAAGGAAGGAGAAAAGATAAAAAATAAAAAAATATATTATTTTTTAAAAAATAATAAATATATAAAATAGTAAAGTGTAATACCTACAATGCCTTTATAATAAAATATTATAAAGAAGCACAGTAGCAAAACTCTTTTATATATAATATAATATAATTATCAGATAATAATATTTTATTATTATATATGATTATAATGAAATGATGTCATCATATAAATCTTATTTTATTGTTATAACATAATATTAAATTTTATATTATTATAATATAATATAATAATATATTATTTTATTTTATATTATTATTATATATTATATAATATTATTTATTATTTATTATTTGTTATATTATATTACATGTATAACATGTATTATTTATATTTATGAATATCTATTATATAATATCATATATTATCATATATAAAATAAAATATAATATAATATATTATTATATATAATAATATTTATATAATAAAGGATAATATAAATCTTATTAACTTATCCAGAAAACTAATAATGCAAAAGAACATAGATAACACATTCTCAAGATATTTTATAATATATAAAAAATATGAATAAATTATTTTTCTATCCAAATATTATTTGAAAAATATTTTTATAAAAAATATAGATTTTTTGATAACTTTTTTATCATAAAAAAAATGGACCCTTTAGCTGCTTTTGGATCCTCTGAATTCTTGGGCTCCTAGTCCATAACTCGAGTTCATTAGTCATTTCAAGGTATTTATCATATGCTTTGGTCTTTATCTTTTCATCCTATATCTTTTTAAGAAATAAATTTTGAAAAAAACAAAAAAAGATCATTCATAAAAATTTTACATATCTACCAACATGTAGGTCATGGGCCCATTTGAACTTTGGACTGAATCATATTCAGGCTCGGAACTAAACCTTCAACATATTTTTTGATCTAAGTTAGATCGAGGAAATTTTCTAAACTAAGCCTGGACTGCATTAAAACAAAATCAAGATTCAGATTACAGATGGCAATTTTAGCCGACCTATCAAATACTCGATCCGAATCTAATTCATAATAAATTTTCATATCTACCGACATATAGGTCATAGGCCCATTTGAGCTTTGGACTGACTCAAAATTTGGCATGAAACTGAATCTTCAACATATTTTATGATGGTTTTATGAAAGTCAAAAAAATTTTCAAACCAAGATCTAAATAAGAGGTGATAATTTTAGCCGATCTATCAGGTATCAAATCCAATCCGATTTGAATGGAACAGATTTTACTCTACTCGATTAGAACCAGAGATGGATATGGATTCTAGAAAAATATCCGAAACACATTCAGATTGGATATATATAATGATGCCCCTAATCCGAACCCAATATAATCTTTATATATATATATATATATATATATATATATATATATCATATTTTTAAAATTATAATAATTTTATATTATTTATATATATCCAATCCGACCTGATGAACTCCTTTTATATACTCGATCCAATCTGATCCACATCTCGACCCAAGATAGATATGAGGCAGATATGGATATAAGATTTTTACTAGGGCTGGAAGTAGGCTGGAGCCAAGCTAGCTTTGGGTCTAGCTTCGGGCTCGGTCTGAAGCCATTCAGGTCGAGCTCGGGCCAAAAGAACATGGTCCATTTTATTTTTGGACTAGGCTCGAGCAGACCTTTGGCCCAGCCCGGGCCCAAACCCAACTCTCCATCTCTCTTTCCTCCTCCTTTTTCTTCTTTTACTCCCTCCGTCGACGACAGTGACGGCAGCCATTGCGCAGTAGAAAGGGCATTGGTCTTTATCCTCCGACGATCCGGAGCAGCTCGCATCCCACTCCAGGCTGTCCTCCTTGCCGATAGCTTCGCCACCAAATTCCACCCTATCACCCTCGAATGCCCCAAAGTAACCGTAAGAAGCCTAATCCTATCTTCTACCCTTTCCTCTCTTCAGATCTGGATTCGATATGTCATGCAGCAATAGCAGCACCAGCCTCCACTGCTGGCTCTGTCGTCGACTTCTGATAGTGGAGGGCAGAATAGGGATGATCGAGAGGATATTTCGAATCCAATGATGGATGGCGGAAGCATTGACGTTAGCGGTAAAGGGGGGTGTCAGGTTCGGAGAAGAAGTCGAGCGGAGGGTCGCTGTTGCTTTCTTGGAGCTCAGGCGGCCTGGTGCTGGGGCCGACCGGGGATTTGAGAAAGATGCGGGAGCTGAGCAGGAGAGAAATCAGGCCTTAGCCCAATTGGGCTCGAGCCGGGCTTGGCCTGAGCTCGGGCCGAACTCAAGCCTGTATTTTTTTCAAAAAAATCGGGCCTAAGCCCGATCTGAAGTCCAAAAATTTATATCGGGTCGGACTCGAGTAGGGGTATGACCAGACCCAGTCTGATCCAATTTTAGCCCTAATTTTTACTTATGAAGCAGGTATAGATATGAGCCAATCCGACCCATTTCCATCCCCAACGCAAACCAATATATCCCATTATTGTATTTGATTCATATAATTACTGAAATTCTTGAATAACTGAAGATGGCACTTCATATTATTTTTTCTTCTCTACCCGATATCTGTCAACATCCTGCACCGAGGAACATCAGGGCTTCTTTGTTCTGCCATATCTGCATTCTGGCCAATTTCGCATTGGTTGAAAGGATCTGGACAGAAGGGTTTCCAAGCTTTCTTCGTCAATGCGGATACAAGGGGCATCCCTTTCATCCTCCTGCAAAATCTGGTCTCAATTTGGGTGAGGGGCCCGTTTAATCTTTGGGTGATCTCCATTGGAGCCAATCGATTCCATTTTCTCTTGAATGGCTTTCTTCTATCCTCCATCGGTTCATGTTTGGGCCATACAGTTATTAAACAACTTGTACGATGAGAACTGGTACTCGATAATATCTTTATTTTCCCAGTAACTTTTTGAGCAGATTTTTCAGTTCATCCACGCCTTCAGATGTCATATTTTTTATACACACTTGGTCTTGCTCAAATAAATCCCACATCTAAAGGTGAAGTGGATAAGATATTATCTATGAAGATCAATTTTTATATTTAAATTTATTCAGATATAAATAAAAATTTGAACATCCAACTAATATCTAATTCTATTTATAATTTTATTTAATTTTTTTTAAAAATATAATCATATTAATATATTATTAATTTAATTTATCATTCATTTAATAATAATTTTGATTTAGTGATTATAAAAATTAATTATCCAACTTATACCCATTATTTTATCCAAACTTTTACCATCTAATTTATATTTATATTTATTTAAAATAAATCCAAATATAAGCTTTTTTATTCGATTAGTCTCCATATTTGTATCCATCAGAAAAAATAAATATGATATAGATATACTGATACCCGATCCATATTTGTATCCGTCAAAGAAAATAAATATGATATGGATATATTGATATCTCATCCATATTAGATCGGATATTGGACCTACCCATAATTCTGAGTTTTTTTTTTTTTTTTTTGAGCTAGACATCCTGACACGCTGCACTCCCTGGTGGTCAGGGATGCACTCATACATGATTTCAATAAATAAAGGGCTGGTTACTAAGGTATTACCAAATTGCTCTGGAAGCTCTTCCCCATCAAGCTTCACATGGAGAATGCTGAATTGAGCTTGGAGAACCATTGAGCTTGGAAGCTTCCTTGTTTTACTTCCATAACGAACTTGCCGTTACATATCTTAAAACTAAATAAGTTGTCAAGATGCTGACCTGTTTACTTCTTTGCCAATTATTTTTGTCATAATGCTCACATGACCCTAACACTAAAACTTCAGGCCTCAAAGGGTTACAACTAAAATCACCAACATCACCAATAACAATATAAATTAGTTTCTGTAATTTGAATTGATTTGATTGTAACAGGCAATCAAAAAACTAAATTATCCTTTTAGATTATATTATAAAATCAATTAAAAAATATTATTCCTATAATATTATGACATAGAAAAATAAATTGCTTTCGCAGATCGCAGAGGAGAAAAATAGTGTAAATAAAAATAAAATTCAAAACCACCTATTAGATTAAACAAAAAAAAAAATTCAAAACTTCTCCCATAAAATTAGAATATAAAATAAAAGTAAAAAATAAATATAATCCGACCAACCTCCGTAAGATCACTGCCATGTGCTCCTTTCCAAACGAGTTTTGGAGGAAACACCAAAAACCGGTTAGTCTGGCAAATGAAGAAATTGCCTCAAAACATTAATTTGATGTGGTTTTGGGATAGAGTGCGTTTGCTATGATCAAAACAAACACCGTACGAATCCATCATATTCATAGTCATGTAATAACTTGCAAAATTAAATGAAAAAAAAAAAGAGAGCTAAAATAATCGTAAAAGATTGTACCAGCTAAGAAGGGCCCGAAAAATCATGGGGATCAGATCCAGGTGAGTTAGACTGGATTTAATCTCGCAAATTTATAAACATATTATTGTCCGAATTGGATACATTTCAAAATCTAAATAAGAAGCTGATCTTACTTTTAGATACTCTCTAATCATTGAAAGAAATTCTAGAAACCTCGAATCATCGTTGAAAAATTTCCAAAAGAGAAGAGAGAGAGAGACAGATAATAGAAGGAAAACAATAAAATATGAAAAATAAAAAATAAATTTGAATACATACACAACAATAGAGAAGACAGCTTCCGAGGAGGAGGAATGGGGAATCTGGGGGAGAGAGGAGCCGGGTATTTAAAGAGAAGAATTTAGGGTTTCGGAGAAATAGATTTGTTTCATTTTGATTGCTGAAACTGACCTTATTGTCACTTGAGTTTCACGAAATTGCCACCATGCAGCATTGCTTTGAGTTGGGCCTTAGAAGTAAGAATGGGTCGAGTTTGGGCCGGAATAGGCTATGTTGATAAAATGGACAGCTCTGATTCATCAAATCTGACCACCGTTTGGAGTTTCTCGATCTAATCTTGATCGTGGATCAACTTTCAAGATTTAACTAGAACCATCAAATCTATTTGATGGATCAAAAATGGCTAGATATGGACTTGGGTTGGGCTTTTGGTTGCATGTAATCTCAGGCATACCAATCCAATTGATCTAATACAAACTATAATATTTCTAATTGATCTAGCTCATGCTATTTTCACTTTTCAAGAAGACTAATAGATGGCTAATGAGAACATATTCAAGGAAGTCCAAATGGGCCAACTCCAAATCCAAATGACTTGACCTAGCTAGTTTTGAATGATTTAAATTCTGAAAAAAATATTGTCACGTCGACAAAGGGTGAGGTTTCAATTCTAGTTGACTGGTGAATGAAGATAGGGCAGAAAAGATAGAAATTAGCCCCTCATAATCTCAATAAAAAAAAAAGAAAAAAAAAGCTTCAACTTTAAGGACAAATCAAGATATAAAAAAGAAAAAATTTTCTGTACTTGACTTGAACCTAAAAAATATATCCAAGTTAGGTTAAAATGGGGCCAGCCTAGGTCAGGTTATTGAGCCAGATTATTGTTACAATAAAACAAAAGTTAATTATTTGAGATACTTTCTTCCATCAAATAGAATTGTATAGCAAAATGCTTATTATGATTTGTTACCTATAATTCTTCCATCAGTGCAGTATAATAAATATGTGAGAATGGATTAGGCAAGGCCTATATTTGAATTAACATGAACTGGAATGAATAATTGGACTCAAAAATAAGCTCAGATTTTTAAATTGCTTTAGCTGAATTCTTAGCCCTAGCTAGCACAGCCCACAGTGTTATGAATCAAACTAAGACTAATCCAAGTAGCACTTTGTGGTCTTAGCTTTAATTTGAACCCCAGAATGAGCCAAGATGGTTTGAGTTATTAGTTGCTAAATAATTTATTTTATTGATTTCTGTTGCAGTCAAGGATTCATGGTTCAGCATGTGAGGTATTGTCTGCTTTGGCTCACGACCGATAGTCAGAGGGCTATATGGATCATTTTTGGATCTCGTAATTTTACCCCTTAAAAAGTGCCTTACGTGAAAAGGATGGTTCCTTCCTATATAAGCTAGATTCTTCCTTGACTCTAACCAATGTAGGACTAAAAATGCCCTTTTTTCTACATCACAATATAGGCCCTCCAGTCAAAGGAGAATCTTTATACTTCACAGACTATATCTGTATACTCCCACAGAGTGGGGTTTAGACGAAAGGAGCCCCACAGTCCATTAAGGGTGATGCCCTCCTTCTAGCGACAATGTTGCAGTCAAGAGCTCATAGCTCGACATGTGAAGTATTATCCACTTTGGCCTATGGCCTATATATAGCCCGTTTTGGATCTCACAATTTTGTCCCTTAAAAAGTACCTCACATGAGAAAGATGGTTCCTTCTTATATAAACTAGATTCTTCCTTGACTACAACTAATGTGAGGCTAATAATACCCTTTCTTCTACACCACAACATAACCCCCTCAATCAAGGAAGAATTTGTGTACTCCACAGATCGTGTTTGTATACTCCCACGAGTGGTGTTTAGGCAAAAGGAGTCCCACAGTCTATTGAGAGTGATCTCCTTCTTCTAGCACCAATTTGTTGCTGCAATGAACCAAGCTGGAGAGCTGAGAGTTGCGCCAATGTGAACCGCAAGCAAAACTTGCAAAAGAAGTCGCAAAATCGTGGGGATGTTACAGTCAAGGGCTCATAGTTCCGTACGTGAGATATTATCTGCTTTGGCCTACGGCCCATAGCCTGGGGGTTATATGGGCCATTTTGGATTTCACAGTTTTGCCCCTTAAAAAATATCTCACATAGAAAAGATGGTTTCTTTCTATATAAGCTAGATTTTTTCTTGACTATAACCAATATGGGACTAATGATGTCCTTTCTTTTATACCATAACATAACATGTCCAATCAAGAGGGAATCTGTATACTTCACAGATCGTATCTATGTACTCTCACAGAGTGATGTTTAGATGAAAGGAGCCCCACAGTCCATTGAGAGTGATGCCCTCCTTCTAGCACCAATATTGCAGTCAAAAGTTCATGGTTCGGCACATGAGGTATTATCCGCTTTAGCCTATGGCCCATAGCCCAAGGGCTATAGGGGCTATTTTTGGGCCTCACGACTTTATCCCTTAAAAGGTACCTTACTTGGAAAGGATGGTCCCTTTCTATATAAGCTAGATTCCTTCTTGACTCCAATTAATGTGGGACTAATAATGCTTTTTATTTTTGCTCCACAACATAGCCCTCCGATCAAGGGAGAATCTGTGTACTCCATAAAGTATGTGGTATCCTCTAGCGCTAATATTGTAGTTAAGGACTCATGGCTCAACATGTGAAGTATTATCCTCTTTGGCCTACGGCCCATAGCCTGGGGGCTATATGGATCGTTTTGGGCCTCACGATTTTGCTCCTTAAAAAGTACCTTATGTGAGAAGGATGGTCCCTTCCTATATAAGCTAAATTTTTTCTTGACTACAACCAATATGGGACTAATGATGTCATTTCTTTTACACCACAACATAACCCTTCAAGTCAAAAAAAAAATCTGTATACTCCACAGATAGTGTCTGTATACTCGCATAGAGTAGTGTTTAAATGAAAAGAGTTCCACAGTCTATTGAGGGTGATGCCCTTCTTCTAGCACCAATTTATTGCTGCAAGACTCTGACCCCACGATTTTAAAATTTTTTTTGCAGATTTTGCTCGCGGTTCACGTCGGCGCAACTCTCAGCTCTCTAACTCGGTTCATTACCAACCTAACCTTTGAAGCCTTGCAGCAATAATTTCATTGAAAAAAAGTAAGTTGGCTTATAGGTACTCTTCTCTCTATATATTTTGAATTTAAATATTATTATAATTCTTTTTAAGATGTTAACCGATAGTGTTGTTTAAGTCTCTTGCATTGATAAAAGATACCGAGGTCTGATTACGCCCTGAAGAAGAAGAAAAAGAGGTTGGCTGGTCTTGCTAGTCTGGACTGCCAATCCTAGTTTGCTAGCCAAATAATATTCTAGCTTCAAGTAGGGACATATCGTTAAGAGTAGCTCAGGCGAACTCAAGTATTAAGAGTAGCTCAACCTAACCCAAGAATTACCAAGCCTAAACTTTCTAGTGGACCAAAAACTTTGAAAATTTTCTGCTCTCTCCTAATGGCTGACAATAGTCCTAAACAGCTATATGATAATTTTATTAAATATATCTTCATCTGCCTAACCCAAAGATTACTAAGCCAAAAATTTTGAAACATTTCTACCCTCTTCTCATTGATAACAATTGTTCTGCACCAATATAAAAGAGTAAACTACTTTTTTTCTTTGGGGATGCAGGAGACTTTTGAAAACTTCACAATAGCAAACAAAAACAGTCATCTTATGGATGTTTTCTTGAAAGGTTAAGGGTTTTGTACCATACCATAATGTAAAACTATATTATGGGATTCCATTATAGGTCTTTCGACTCAATGTTTGAATATTTTATTTTGTGACTCTAATGGATATATTTATATTAGAATGTTCTCAAAAAAAAAAGCCATAAGCTTAATTGATGTAGCTCTGGCAGATCAGAGGCTATGTTTCCACAAAAATCGAGCATCAAATAATATTGTGTCAGATTGCAGTTGGGTAGGGTTTAGGATGGCTGTGAGTAAGAGATTTGAAATATAATAGAATTCACCTTGGGACCGCCATTCGGAAATGTAATAGAACTCACCTTTTGATGGTACTGTCATTCATCCCTTCCCCTTAAACACAGGCATATTTTAATGGTGAATCAATATTGGAGAAATAACCTAGTCTAGTTTATTTGTGGAGAGATAAATTTGCACTCTAAAATCGTACTAAACAACTTTACTCCATAAAAAATAGGTATTAAATACATCAAACAGGTGGAGGCTAAAACTGATATGTTCTCCAATGCAGAAATTGAAGAAAACAGCCAAATTTGCAAGAGGAGAAGCAAAAAGCAATCTATATAGTTTCTAAAAAGAAGATATTCCTCCTCAATTTGATTTCACTCTCTCAAAGCATACAAATATTTGATTAATGAGCAAGAAAATTATTTATGCTTATTAACTAGTTAAAACACCCCAGCCTCCTAGTCATTACAATCCCAATTTGATAAAACAGTGCTCAAATCTTACTATTCAATCACCCTCTATCAACGATGAAAAGTCGAGTTTTTTTTTTTGTAACAAGACATAGCCAAGTTTCAACTTCACCTCAAATTTGTAAATATTATATTTTTTGTCATTTGATATTATATTTTTTATCATTTAATTTTTGACTTTAAAGTCTAGATCAAAAGATTTTAGAGCCTAATTTTAGGTACAAGATCTCACCAAATTGCTCCATGGACTTCATACCTCGAATATCTCAGACGACAGTCTACATGCATCATTTGAACCTATAACCACTGCAGAACAAAAAATGGATTAAAATCACTTGATATAGACCTCTCCTATGACTCTATTAAGCAAAGAATATAAACCAATCACTTGTGATAAGCCTTGGTTAGTACCTTGAATTTATTGTTGTTAGCCATGAAGATATGCTTAAGAACTCAAATTTCTTTGATGTTTTGCATTTGCGATGCATATCAATATATTGAGAGAAAGGACTATAGAATAGACCAACAGATTCCATCTAAAGTTCAAAGAGAGGAAAAGCAGCTATTCGAGCAAAATATCAAAATGAGGACATGGATTGGTGAAATTGGAGCAATAAGTATTTGGGCCACTTTTTTTGATTGCTAATGTGATGACATTTGTTTCAAAAGATTTTAGAGTCTAATTTTAGACACAAGGCCTCATCAAATTGCTCCATAGATTTTGTTCTCAAATATCTCGGACAACAATCCACATGCATCATTTGAACCTGTGACCCCTATAGAATAAAAAATGGATGGCAATCACTTAAGATAGACTTCTCCTATGATCTCTATTAAGCAAAGAATAGAAACTAATCACATGTGATAAGCCTTGGTTAGTATCTTGAATTTTTTGTTGTTACCATGAAGAAATGCTTAAGAACTCAAATTCCACTCGATTTTTGCATGTGCAATGCATATCAATATATCAAGAGAAAGGACTATAGAACAGATGAACAGCTTCCATCTGAAGTTTAAAGAGAGAAAAAACAGCTACTCGAGTAAAATACAGACTAAGAATATGTAAAATTGTAACAATAAGTATTTGGGCCATTTTTTTTGGTTGCTAACATGGTGACATTTATTTTCAAGCTACTTTTTATTCTCCTATGAAGCTTACTAATAGTTTTGTCTTTCCACCCCCCAAAATAAAAAAGAAAAGCAAATAGATCCAATGCTTCCATAAAATAAAAAGAAGTATCTTATAGATGGCCATCCTTTCATCTGATGTTGAAAGATATGATGACAAAAGTATTTCCATGGCTGGACCTTCTCCCATCTAAATCTGAGGGAATGGAATGAATATTTAGACCCTTACCCATGAAGCTTGTGAGAGGCAATTTAATAGGTGGTCCAAAGTGCCACCTATGAGATCTTGATTATTGCAACCAGGGCACAGCGTGTGAAAAGGGCTGGTGCCTCAAAATGCTAAAATTTCTGAAATCTCCCAACCAGAGGCCAAGTATTCTAGTAAATAAATTAACGCTAGAAGGTGGGTATATACTTTAATGCCACTACAAAGAAATGAAAGAAGTTTTGGGTTCTTAGGCCAATCAAAAGATACAATTGAAGTAGTATAGTTATTTTTTCCAAGCAGCTCCTGATTAACATATCCTAACTTCGAGAATATATGTAACATATATATAAGCGACATCACAATTTGCTAGATTTTTTTTTGGCCCAATATTTTTTTAAATTATGAGGTATGATAAGAGTCAGAGAGAGACAATTTTAGTTTTATACATTGAGAAGGATATTAAACCAACATCATTGAATTAATCGAGCAAATTAATACAATTAGAAACTCTGATATGCCATTACTGAGAGGACCGACATAATCTATTACTAGTATTTGCAACCGTTTTGTAGCTCCAAGAAAATTAATTAGATCATTATGTTAGATTACAAATTCTACTATAGGCTACTGCATATATAATTAATAAATTATTGCATATAATGTGTTTCTTCTTACTTGGTTGAAATGGAAGGGGATGGTTCAGCTTTTTTTTTTTTTTTTACTTAGAAAAAGCCTAAAAAATTATTGCTACCATAATATTTTTTAATATTTTTAAATTAGTACAAGAAAAGTATTTGAGTTTTTGAAAAGCTCATGTATGTCTCATAATGGCTATGATGTTGATCATGTAATAACCATCATAACAATGACATTCTTTATAACAGATAATGACCGCAAAAGTCAGTCCATGAAACCATTACAACCACCAAATCATTGCTGAGAAATATGACAGTGTCTATATTAATGGGGAAATATGTAGCTATTAAAACTATCCTAACAAGTATATACACACACATGCAATAATATACTTACGTAATAGGAGTTCAATGACCTCACATAGGAAAATAAAAATATAACCCTGCAAAAAATATAAGAACATCTTTATCAAGAGAGCATTAAGATAGTGTCATGAAAAAGAAAAAAAGGAAGCAAAGTCTCCAAACTACATTCTGAGGCTCCAAGCCTCACATATGTCTGCAATTTTTAAGTGAATCTAGCCCTAACTTAGGTTTGGATCTTGCCAACCTACAGTCTTTTCCTGTCTCGTGGCTATCCTTGAAATATGAAGCTAGTGCTTCCAATAAAAAGGATGGTCACTTATGTGCTTGCTTTTCTTTATGCTTTTCTAGCAAGAAAGTTTGCCTTGAAACTGCAAAATCCTCCACAATCATCACTTGCAAGGCTACTATCTGGAACAAAAATTGCCACCTGCCTTTAAAAGCCACACTTTGAAACTTAGTCCCCACTTAGTCCCTACCTTTAAAAGCCATACTTTGAAACTTAGTCCCCACTTTAGTCCCTGTTTGCCAGAGAAAAAACAATTTATTTCTCCATATAGAAGTTCCCATTTTACCAACTGATAAAAACCCTCGCAAGACTTTGCACCGTAAGGCAAATAGAACCCAACAAACCCAAGAGAGAAAGAGAGAAAAGCAGATAAATTAGGAGCTTTTGTTATATTTAAATATCTTCTTATGATAATCTCTTGGCATGCTACGTGTCGATGCCACATTGGAATAAAACATCACAACCGGACCTCTTTCATGATCGATGCTATTGTAGTACTTGTGACAGCATCTATTTTATTTTTTCTTCGTGTACACGCTTCTTAATTTATACATTTGGCTCAGCACTTCTAATAGAAATTTAGAGAAAAATTAAATATTTATAGACACTAATTACTTCTATGAAGCTAAATTGAAATAGATGATCGATCAGATTGTTGCGAATTCTTAGTAGTCAATACCCACGAACGACATCTCATTGGGGCTTAATTATGAAAAAAATGTGTATGAAGTGAAGAAGTTTAACTTCTCACTTGCTCATCGGTCGCCGGCTTGTTTAAGCCATCTGGAGTTCCATGCTACTAATAGTCAGTGAGCATTACTTTATACATGATCACTAAGATAAGAGATCCAAAAATAAGATTAGCATATCAATAGATCCTGATTAACAAATAGCAGGCAAAGCAGGGACTGGAATGTAAATTGCTGGGTCTCTGGAAAAGGACTTTCTATACGAAGTCAAAAAAGTCCACATGGCTGGCAGCGGCAGAAAAAAAAAGCAAGCGATCCAACAATGACAGCTACTTTAGACATTGGAGACTCCAAGTCCGTTGTGCAGCAAATGGATGGACAACCGAAAAGGAAATTAGTAATGATAAGGGACAAATAAAGTGGAAAAGAATATGGAAAATAGAAACCAAAAGCAAAATATTAACCAACTCCTTTTTTTTTTTTTGTTAATTCACGTGTTTTCATGAGTAAATACTTCCCTACTCTGATCCATAAATTATTTTTTATCATAAAAGACTTGGGCTAAAAGGTGACAAAGGAAGAGTGACAGTTCACTGAATAAAAACAGCTCTCGTATTAAATACAGAAATATTAATCTTAGATTTCTATCAGTTATAGTTTTAGGATGTTGTTGGAGACATGCATGCTAGTTTTTATTAGAGTACTTTTTTCATAAAAAAATTACTAATCAATTTTGAAAGAAATATAAACTTAATAAATTCACTAATGAGAATGTTGGTTTTGTGTCCTGACTTCCAAATTCGGTTGCATATTTTTGTTCTTTCTATATATAGACAATAGGAGGGGCCAATCTCCATCCCTCTACTCTATACCTACCCTATAACACTCCCTGTAACTGGAATCTATACCCTACTTCCTTTATATTAAAGGTATACTGCTTGATATTATTGTTTATGTTTATTGAATTGAATAATTGAATTACTGAATTTGGTGTGCAGCACCAAATTTTCCTAATCGTAATATTGAATGCATTTTGTAAAAGGTGAGTAAACTAAAGTGGGAAATTAATAGAATTAGGCATGATATTATGGCAGCATGTTCTGTATGATCTGCTGCAATACCCTGCAGCAGTTGCAACATGTTGATACTTACATCATAGGCTATTTTTTTGGAGAACCTGATCATTGCCAATTATAGTGAACAAGTGCTCTGATTAAACTGTAAGTGTGCTAATATGAAGTGGATTCATACAACAACTTCTTGATGAAAGATTCATACAACAACTTATTTGGATGAATCCCCAGATTGAAATAAATGAAAATATCATTCACAGAGTAATGGCATAAAGTTGTAAACATAGCAAAGCACTTCGATCAGCACCCTAATTAGTCATCATATAAGATTTCAATTAAACCGCACTTGGCTCCATGCAAAATGCATGCTTGCACTCTGGATTTTGGCTCCCACATTAGAGTGACAATCCGACAAATATCGCCTTATATATTATATAAGGATTTCAACTGTATCACTCCAATGTCATTATAAAGTGCAAGCACGCAATAATCAATCTAGATTTTTTTGGAGAATATATGGTAGGGTCCGAGATTTAAGTGATTAGGACCTAGATCCACCTCTTACAATAGAGACTAGTAGGTCAGACAAAATTATTGGGAAGATCATTCTCTGGTAAACTTTTTAATTAACAAATGTAAAGCTAGATAAACAACAAAGAGGAGTTTGTTCACTTCTAGATTTTCATGTGTGTAAGAAGTTCCTAGAGATACAACTAAGATCACTAATAAAATTATTCACACTAGAACTACCAAATAAGAGGGAACAGAAGAAACCCTCCTCACGCATGTCAAGTGATACAGGACAGCAGAACAAAGGAAAGGTGCACTCATTTTGTAGGAGAATTCGAATTGATGGACAAGTGTGCAGAGCTCTAGGCATAAAAACATACAGCATTTAATTCCCTTCAACAATCCCCACCTACACATGCCTCCAACCAAGAACTCGAATTTAATGCATTCACTTCTCCCATCTTTCTTTCTCTCTCTCTCTCTTCCCCCCACCACCCCACCAGCCCACCTCCTATCCTCCTCCCCTGTTAGCTTTTGGTCTTTGATCTCCTCTCTTCCCCTGTATGTTCTCCCATTCTCCCATGGTCTTCCTCCATTCCATCTCTCCAATAAGACCTTAAGGCGACCTCCAGGTATCGCAGAGAATTTTATTACTTCATCTTAGTTCATCACTCAAATTTTACTCTTGTCTGGGGGGAGTTGATACAGTTCTTTCACAGACTTCTTTCTACCATCCATTGTAGATGGAAACTGGAATAGGAAAGCTATAAAAGGTGGCCACCTTCTTTCTTTGCCAGGCCTTTTAGATTCTGAAAAGATTTTGGGCGGTTCTGTGGTTGGAAAACAGGCAGAATGGAAAGGGTTGTTCTTCAAAGGCATGATCTTGGAAGGTTTTTGGGGATCAGAAATTCAACATTCCAGGTTTGATTCTGTTTCATCTGTTATCTCACTGCATGGAGTATTTTCTCATAGAACATCTTTCTGTCTGCCAAATATAAGAAAGGGAAACAGTGGGCTAGTCTCGTCTGGGCTTTGAACTCTTCTTTTGGGGAATTCCTTCTTTCCCTGAAAAAAAAAAAAAAGAAAGAAAAGAAGAGAGGCTTTTTGATTTTTTGATATCCCATTTGGGTGTTATAAGGTGTGAATGACAACAGATTGGATACTTTTCCAGTTATGATTTTTGAAGCGATTTTGCTATCCTTCCACATTTAAGTCCTGCTTTTTTTTATGGATGCAAGTTTAAGTACTAGAGCAACTTCTTGAAGTGGGGGTGGAAGACTCATCTGAGTTTCATTCTTATGATGTCAAAAATGAAGTCCCGAAGGAGTAATTTCTTGGTTCAAGTTTTCATCTTGGTGCTAATTGGTAGCTCAAAAAGGTTGGATGTTTCAGGCCTTGGGTCCATGTCCTCCATTGCTGTCTCTTATGGTGAGAATGGCCCAGTCTTCTGTGGTCTGAACTCAGATGGGTCTCACATGGTCACCTGCTTTGGTGCTGATGCTTCTGTAGTGTATGGTTCCCCTTTTAGACTTCCCCTCCTTGGTCTCACTGCTGGTGATAGCTTTGTCTGTGGGCTTCAGTTGGACACCAGGCAACCTTACTGTTGGGGGAGCAACATCTATGTGAAGATGGGTGTGCCTCAGCCCATGGTGGAAGGTGTGTCCTATTCAGAGATAAGTGCTGGCGATAACCATCTCTGCGCCCTCCGAAAGCCCAGCAAAGCAACTTATAGGGGCACTTCCTTGGTTGATTGCTGGGGCTACAACATGACCGTCTCCCATGAGTTTAGAGGTGGCATTGCGGCATTAACCGCCGGCTCGGTGTTCAACTGTGGCCTGTTTGCCCATAATCGGACGGCATTCTGCTGGGGCGACGATACCGGGAGCAGTGTCATAGGCTTGACCCCAAGGAATATGAGGTTCCAATCATTCTCAGCTGGTGGGTTTCATGTGTGTGGGATCTTAGAGAATTCTCAGGTCTTTTGCTGGGGGAGTAGCTTGGAAATGCAGCAGTCATCTTCAGATGTTTTGGGCCAGGGGGATGTCAATATGGTGCCAATGTATCCTATGGTTTCTGTTGCTGGTGGTAGGTTTCATGCATGTGGGATAAAGAGCCTTGATCATGGAGTGGTCTGCTGGGGGTTTAAGCTCCAGAATAGTGTTCCCCCTCCCAAAGAGGCAAAGGTGTATGAGATTGCAGCTGGGGACTACTTCACTTGTGGTGTCCTTGCAGAGACCTTGCTGAGGCCACTTTGCTGGGGCACCAGCGGTCCCTGGTCATTGCCGATCGCAGTTTCTCCTGGAATCTGTGCTTCTAATCCTTGTGGCCCAGGGTACTATGAGTTCAGCCATGTGAGTGTCGGGGTTAAGATTTGTAAGCCGGTGAATTCGAGAGTTTGCTTGCCATGCAGTGTCGGGTGCCCTGAAGGCATGTATCAGTCCACACCCTGCAACGTGACATCTGACCGAGTGTGTGAATTCAATTGTTCCAGCTGTGCCTCGGCAGAATGCTCCTCTTTCTGCTATTCGAGAAAGAAATCGAAGAACCGGAAAGTTGCATCTCCTCAAATGCCTTTCATTTTAGGGGAGCTTGTCTTGGCTGCCATCGTGGTAACCTCAGTTATGTTAATTGCATGTCTTTATGTTCGATATAAATTAAGGAATTGTAGTTGTTCAGATTCTGAATTGAAGGCTGTGAAGAACCGCACGTATTCTTTCCATAAGGATTCAGTAAAAGTTCGACCCCACATGGAGGAGCTGAAGATTAGGAGGGCTCAGATGTTCACTTATGAAGAGCTGGAAAAAGCTACAGGGGGATTCAGTGAAGAATCAATTGTGGGGAAAGGCAGTTTCTCATATGTTTTCAAAGGCATCCTGAAGGATGGAACACTTGTTGCAGTTAAACGAGCCATAAAGGCATCCGATGTGAAGAAAAATTCTAAGGAATTCCACACCGAGCTCGACCTCCTTTCAAGATTAAATCATGCCCACTTGCTTAACTTGCTTGGCTACTGTGAAGAAGGTGGTGAGAGGCTTCTTGTATATGAGTACATGGCTCATGGGTCCTTGTACCAACACCTCCATGGTAAGGACCCTACTCTGAAAGAGCAGTTGGGCTGGGTTCGCCGTGTCACCATTGCTGTCCAAGCTGCACGGGGGATAGAGTACTTGCATGGATATGCTTGCCCGCCGGTAATTCATAGGGACATCAAATCTTCAAACATTTTGATCGACGAGGAAAACAATGCTCGTGTTGCCGATTTTGGCCTTTCTTTGTTTGCCCCAGATGATAGTAGTGCCCCATTATCTGAACTCCCTGCTGGAACTCTTGGCTATCTTGACCCTGAATACTATCGACTTCACTATCTGACGACAAAGTCTGATGTCTATAGTTTTGGAGTTCTTCTTCTTGAAATCTTAAGTGGCAGGAAAGCTATTGATATGCAGTATGAAGAAGGTAACATAGTAGAATGGGCAGTACCACTGATCAAAGCTGGAGATATCACAGCAGTACTAGATCCAGTTCTGAAAACTCCTGCAGACCTTGAGGCTCTTAAGAAAATTGCAGCCATAGCGTGCAAGTGTGTAAGAATGAGGGGAAAGGACAGGCCTTCAATGGATAAGGTGACAACCTCCTTAGAGAGAGCTCTTGCTCTATTGATGGGAAGCCCATGTATCGAACAACCGATTTTGCCTACCGAGGTGGTGTTAGGGAGCAGCAGGCTGCACAAAAAGGCTTCCCAGAGATCTTCAAACCAGTCATGTTCGGAGAATGATACTGCTGATGCCGATGACCAGAGGTTCGAGTACAGAGCTCCTTCATGGATAACATTTCCAAGTGTGACGTCATCACAGCGGCGGAAGTCATCAGTGTCTGAAGGGGATGTGGATATGAAGAACTTGGAGGGCAGGAGTTTAGCAAATGGTGGAGCAGGAGATGGTCTGAGGTGCTTGGAGGAAGAGATTGGGCCAGCATCACCACAGGAGGATCTTTTCTTGCAGCACAACTTTTAATGGTATGGCAATGTTTGATTATCAGTCTAAGGTTCATTTAAACATTTCCATAACAATGTGGTTTTTGGGGTTCGATTCTGGAGGACAGTCCGGCTCATCGACAAGCTGTTTTAGCAGAAAAATGATGTGCATATTGCTCAATCCCATCCTTGCGGTGTTCGGTTGCTGCATCTGATTGCACTTTGGAATGCTATTGTCGAAAGTCTTGGCTACTCATTGTTATGGCATAAATATCCATGCTTTCAGCTTTGTTTTCCAGCTTCTGTGCTAGGAAAGTCATTTTAAAAAACTGATTAAAAAAATTAGGGGACATTGTTTATTTGTCATTCTCCCATATAGCAGCTTAATTATATTTGCGCTGAAAACAATTGCAATCAGGTGTCATGTTTCTATATGTTCCTATCTCATCAATTAGATTTTGCCTTTGGTAAATTTCTTGATTTGAATTAATTGTCCATGCGCACAAGTGTATAATATTATCTTTCTTTCTTAGTGTTTTTGGCCCTCTTTGCATTCTAGAAGAGCTTAACTGGTTTTAGCTCTGCATGTCAACAGTGGTTGTTGAGCCCTGGTTTGAAGAGATGGGAAGTATCCTTCAGAATGTTCTATGTAAACAGTCTGTTTCTCATCTTAGTAGGGGTCTTTTCCAGTTGGGTGTAGTAGTGTCTGTTTCTGTTTATACTCTTTTTGGTGCATGTATCTAACTGACAGATGCGCTCTGATGTGTGGTTGGAAAGATCTTGATTCATGAGACAGACAGACTTGGGGTAGAAGAAAAAGAATTGGTGATTGTTCTTGAGCCATGATGTTCTTGTATGAATTATTATAGGATGGATTGGGTTTCGACCAAGAAAAATGGGAGCTTTGTCAGAATAATTGAACAAAGGAGAGTTATAGTTGTAAGCTGAGGAGTATGAGGAGCAAGGCATTATGGGGGTATTTGGTTAGCAATGAATCAGTATTGGAATAGATTGGAATGGAAATTGGAATGGCTATATGCTTTATTTTAATTGGTTTGTGATAGGGATCGGTATTAGAATGGAGATTTGAATCCTTAAGATAGAGATGGGATTGGATTTTAAGAGAATTGGATCATTCTTAATCTATCTCAGGATTGGAATCGGACTTCCCCATACCAAGTTATTGAAATGGAAGCCATCCATTCCTATTCCAAATCCTAACTTCTCCAACCAAACACCTTTCTTTTACCGAGGGAAAAAATAAAGTATGCACATCGACACCATTTTTCCACCATCCAGCTTCATGTAGATTGCTGGGGTGCTGGAGGGATGATTATTGAATATATGGAAACATTGCACAGATTTTTGGGAAAAAAACAGAAGAGTTGATTGAAATAATTTCACAATGGAAAAAGAAAAAAAATGTGCGTGCAGTGACTGGTGGGTGGTCATAAGAATGTTTGAACCAATAAGGTGGATTTTGAATAATAATCTACTGGGAAGAAAAAAAAAACAGTAGAAAAGATTTCTTGGGAATAATTTGGAAAATGTAAAAGAAGTGTCGCATGCAACATTACCTAACATTGCAACATTACCTAACATTACATTCAAAACCATGGTGGCTTTGGAAAGAAGAATTCGTTAGAAATATTAGAGTGAGATCAGGGGCTGGAAGGGTGATTTGCAAATGTACCTGGAAATGGAATATATTTGGAAACGTATACCAGTTTTTGATAAAGAAATAATTCATAAATGTAGCTTGAAAAAAAAAAAGAGAAATTCTCGGGCTGCCAGGAGGCTGATTCTTATGAATGTTAGAAATGCTGAGATGGATTTGTTAAAAAAGTAAATATCCTTAAAAAGAATTCATCGTAATATGGAAATTAGAAAACGAAAATAAAAAAGTATAAGGGCTGCACTTGGATGGTTTGCACAAAATTTAATAGGTTTATGGATTTTACAAAGATATTAATAAAAATCAGTGAACTTAGAAAAATAAAAATAACTAACAAATGATGGGTCTTAGAAAAAGGAATTTAGTAATAAAAACTAGTGATTGTTAATAATAAAGAAACAAAATTTATTTATAAAAATTGATTGCCAGGACCAGACCAGGGAGAATCGAAATGCAAAAACAGTGTCTTTAAAAAGTAAAAATATTGACAAATGACAGATTTTAGAAAAACAGAATCTGTGTAAAAATTAATGATTTTAAAATGGGAAAATAAAATTTATCTATAAAAATTATCAATAATTAGTAACAGTTTGGAACTGCGGACACAAAACCGTGACACTGTGACTAAACTATACTGTTATAATTAACAATTATGAAGTTCATTAATAAAACATTAAAACTATCTCACAAAATTTAGATTTCGAGCACTCTTATCCATTGGCTTTAGTTTTAAACTGGACCACATCTTTATGGATCACGGCTCTCTCTTTCTTAGGCCATAGCAAGTATAAGTTGGGGCAAGGCTTGCATCTAGCAAGTGTGAAGTGCTTTTCTCGAAGAAAAAAGGGCATGAACCCACTTGTGCATCCAAAATTTTCCACATTCTAAATCATATAGGTTCTTCTCGGACCCTGCAGTGGCCGGAGCCCCATGCACTACAACACTTTTTTTTTTCTCCTGATAAATCTTCGTAAATTCTTCATACACGCAGGCTGCTTGCCTCTTTCTCTGGCCAACCAACAGATTCCAAAAATTCAGAAAAGTACTATAAAATATATTTATTATTCTAGAGAATCTAAAAAAAAAAAAACTCAAATTTTTTTTTAAAATTTTCTTCAAATATCTTAATTTTATTTTTAAATTTTATTATTTAAATATTTTAATTTTTTTATTATTATAATTTTAATTTTTGATCATTGAATTTTTAATTATCAAACGATTATGTGCATTTAATTATTTTTATTTTCTGACTATTGAAATTTTTTAATAATCTTTATTAAAAGTTGTGATCGTTGGACTCCTTATAAAGATCTTAATAAGTCAATAAAAATCCTAATGATCCTAAACGGTCATGTTGGTTGGCTATAAAAAATTTTTTTTGGGATCTAAACTATCTAAGAGCCTTTTATTCTTCTGTCTAAACTTTCTCTTTTCTACTATAATATTTTTTTGGGATACTGAAAGAATTTTCATCAACTTCTTTTATGATCGTGCTTGCAGGTGGAGAATTTCAATCGTATCTTCAGATAATTTTTTAAAAATTTTTTATATAAAAAATAAAAATACATCTTAGGACGGTGTCCAACAGAATTTGATTATTTTTATTTCTTATTATTCTGTAAATTTTTTATAATTTTTTTACAATAAAATTTTATTTGATTCATTTAATTTTTTTAATTTTTTTAAAAAATTTTTGAAACCATGTTGTATCAATCTAAAGCATATTTTTTTGATTGTAATTAAAAAAATAATCTTATATATAATATCTTTAGATTAGCAATGCTAACCACCTATTTTCAATCCTGAATTTTGTTGCCAATCTAACGTGCTAGTGCTCAAAGCCAAAGGAATGAGTCTACCGTTGTGGACTGGTATACATGATATTGGGTATGGACACCCCTGTATACCATCCAGGACTATCGTACCAGAGCATATGCAATGCTTTAATCCTTATTTTATAATGATCCATCATTTACCCACATTGATTGCTGTCAGCTTGGCTGCTTGACATTTACTTATTGTAACTAAATTTTAAATAATAAATAGTACTAATCCTATGCAGGCTGTATCTGCTATTTGCTGTTGAAACTGTGTTCGTTGAAAACGAGACGGTTGGCATCATGACATCATCTCTTTAAGTTTCTTTTCATTCTAAAAATAAATATTTTACATCTCATGCTGTTAGCTAATATCAAGTAATTAATTGTTTATTGTCAATCTACTTGACTTTTAAGTCTTTATGTTTTTCTATAAATTGGAGTATAATTTCATGGTGAACTGAAACCATCAATACTATATCTTGAGAATCTGTGTAGAGTTAGTCTGTTGACTCTTTTAAAGCATACGTTTGGCAGTAGAAATATGTGATGGCATAAAAAAAAAAAAAATCTTTTGTTTTTCATGCATCCTGTGCCAAGACATTTGAGGTTGTTGCTGTTTAGAAATATTATATTTGATTCTAAAATTAGCATATTACAGATTTACTGTTACTGGTACATGTATTTTGCCAACATTACATTTCGATAGCACATCCTGGTGTGATTGCATATACTGTTTTTGCTTCATTTGACAAGAATGCAATTAGCAATGATCCAATTTTGATCCTCAAGTTTAGCGCTAGGATGTCAGCTGGAGGTTACGAAGAAAGCTGTCCAATTCAAAAAGTTCATGGTCGCTTTTGTCCCAGTCATTTTCTATTAAAAAAAAAAAATTGTTGGAGAATTCAGACCCCATCAATGCTTGTTGTTGGACCGCATAGAGAGCATACCATTCCCTCCTTAATGGGTTAATATGAGAGCAGCAATGCATGATTATCTGTCGAACCCAAGATAATTCAATACTCTTGTTTGATAATATGGGTATTTAGAATTGATACTTCACATGTTCTCCCTGAGCTGGATAATATGAGGTATCTGTGGACTTTGTTCAAATAATCCTCATATTTAGTTTTATATATATATATATATATATATATATATATATATATATATATATATATATATTTCTGTTATTAGAATATATCATTTACACTATCACATATTTAATTTACATTGAATTGCATGCGCATTCTATGCATCATGAAAAATTATTTTTCCTATTCCATTGATAATAATGATCAAAGTAATAACATATTTTGGATATGCTTGATGCTGATTTATTTAATATCAATAGTTTCTAAAGGTTGCTCACAGGTGCATGATTTATATAGTCAGATGAGAGATATGATATATTATGTATTGAATATTTATTGCAATATTCAGATAAAGTTACACTATATTTATTATTATCTATTTGTCCATTATCTTTAGGATAGATGCCTTACAAAAGATTTAAATAGGATTAAAATCCTAAAGTTATCGAGAGGAATAGAGCTTTGCCCATAATGGACTTTTCAATAATGGAAACTCAACCTTTGTGATAGGAGATCCTTGAAAGAGGTTCAATGTAGTAATATAAGCTAATTAGTTGGTCAAGGAGCACATATAGTTTATCTGATATAGGAATCATAGACTCCATCCCATTTCTATAGTGACTAGTGCTTTTATATAGTGGTTAAGAAGAATTTATTTCTAAATAAGATCCAAGAGATATTTGTCGAGATGTAATACTATGCATATCTCTATAGGGGCTCATGAATATGAGAGTATCTATACATGATCACAGATATGCGATATTGGCTATCTCTAGTAACTCTTATAAAAAATCAAGATATGTATGTAGGGTCACTAATACATAGACTTGCGATAAAGAAACTCTATACTATGTATATAGTAATTAAAGTCTAAGTTAAAAGAACATAGTTCAAGATCTGATTCACTCCATTTCTTTCAAATGGATACTATTGATATTAAGATTAAGTCATCTTATCCTTTACATAGTATAAATATCTAAAAATTTGTACTATTTTATTTTTTAATTTTTTTTAAAAATTTGAATTTTATGGGGAATTGTTGGATAGAATTCAAAAAGAAAAACTCAAAAATTTCCTAAGACTTTCTCTAAGTATTTTGACTTTATTTTTTTCATTTTATTATTTAAATATTTTAATTTTTTTATTATCATGATTTTAATTTTTGATCATTGGATTCCTAATTACCAAACGATCATGTGCATTTAATTATTTTTATTTTTTGACCGATGAACTTTTTATTAAAGGTTATGATTGTTGAACTCCTTATTAAGATCATAATGGGTCAATAAAAACTCCAACGATTATAAATGGTCATATTGATTGGCTATAGAAAGGTCTCTTAGGATCTAATCCAATAAGCCATCCAAGAGCCTTCCCTTCTTTCTAAGTTTTATTTTTTCTATTACAATATTTCTTTTTTTTTTTTTGAATGCTGAAAAATCTTTATCAACCTCCTCCACAATCGTGCTCGTAGATAAAGAGTCTTTATCAGATTCTCTCATGAAGTCTCCATTTCTATAGGACCGGGCTCTCCCTCCTCATCTCACACTCTCTTTCTTCCCTCCCTCTCTGGTCTAGCCTGCTAGATCCTGAGTAAGAATTATAACCTGCCTTTTCTACTTGACATGCCATGACTTGTCTCAGAAGATAATCCAAAGCTTACCTGTTTCTTCTTCCTGTTCTACTTTTTTTCGTTTTAGGTAGGGGGATAAACCTGTTACAGTCTATTGTAATTACAATGCTAGAATCAGCCCAAACTAGGTAAAAAAGATCAGGTGACAAATCAATGGTCCAGTGCATAGGCGGATTGGGGATTGCTCCTTACCTGCTTGTGGATATACAAAACTATGCCCCCCTCAAGAAAAAAGAAAAAGAGAAAATTTGAAAGAGAATATATATATATATATATATATATATATATATATATATATATATATATATATGTCAAATGACAAATTTAAAAGAAAAGAAAAGAAAAAAAAAATGTAGTCCCAGCATTCCTCACAAGGCCAGGGCAGCTACGGTATGGAGAGAGATATGTCGGTTTCTTGACCTAATATGAAATATCTATCTAAAAATTTGAAACAGAATCTCTCTCTCTCTCTGCACGTGCGTGCCCATATGGATGCACGTATATTTATATCCCTCATCTTGTCCCTCCTTTCTCTCTCATGTCTAGCAGCCAGAGGTGCCTATCTTTCATCATTTCTCTTCACCTTCTTTGTTTCCTCTTTCTTCTTTAACTTGTCTTAAAAAAAATTTTTTCATTCAATGACATTTTATTACATAAAACCACCATGGCTAGTCCCAAGCCCAGATGAGAAAGGTGGAGGCTTGATATCATATTGATAACCTGTCATAAAAACATGTCAATAACTAAGATCCATAAAGGTGACCCAACATAATTGGGAAAAGGGTTGATTATTATGATTATGATTACAATTTATTACATAAAATTGTTGACACAGAAATACTTGGAGGACTTGTGCAAGACTATTGTGCCAGAAACTGATTTCTATTGCAATATTTTTTGTTTCATTACTTTATCTTGTCTTTTTCCTTTACTTGCTTCTCTTTCTTTCATAGATGCTATTGCGGCCAATCTCTTCATCGCCTGGTCACCGAGAATAAGCGCCTGCAAAAAAAATCCATACTGACCGGAGGTGACTCCGACGGAACCCTCCGACGGTCAAGTCAGAGAGGAGACTAGGCAACAGTAGAAAAGAATCAAGGAGCTCAACGAGAGAGAGCTAGAGAGAGAGGGAGTAAGCCCAAAGGTTTCGAAGGAACTTCCTCCAGCACTGTTGCCTTCTCCGTTTTATAGTAGAGCACAGCATGGTACCGTCATTAATGACGCAGACAATAGGAGGAGTTGTCAAATCGCCGGAGGCTGTCAGAGTCGCCGTGGACTGTCAAATTACCGCAGGTTGTCAGAATCAACCCATGTCCTTGGCAGGACAATGTTCCAGGGTGGTCACACAGCACGTCCTTGACAGGACAACAGCCCATAGCGGTCATACGGCATTTGAGAGGCCTGGCCGATCATACGTCGATATTCGGCTGTCGGGACGTCGGGTGATGATCCGGAGGCACCGTCGGCTGGTCTGGTGTCTTGCTTAAGTTGGACGTCGGCCGCCACCCCCGACAGTGAGTCGGTAATATGGGTTCGACCGCTCGGTCGGTCGGGAACAGCATGGGTCGGTTCGACCGACATACCTTCGGTCGGATATTGTCGGCAGCCGTCTATCGGGGTCATCCGTCGAGGTCGTCTGTCAGAGTCGTCCGTCGGAGTCATCCGTCAGAGTCGTCCATCGGGGTCGATCAGGGTCGTCCATCGGGGTCGTCCGTCGGAGTCGTCCGTCGGTCGTCGATCGGGGTCGTCCGTTGGGGTCATCCGTCGGGGTCGTCTATTGGTATATCCCAACAGTTGCCCCCCCCACTCCTGAGTCCGATGTCGTGTTGGCTCGCGTGAACAAGTGGGCGACGGCTTCGGATGAAAGGAGGGGTTTTCCGTCTTGTCTTGCCCCGACTCTGGCGATCACATCAACGAACGATCCAATATCGGTCGTCCCGACTGTAGGTCGAGCATGCACGTCGGGTCGGAGGTCGGCCAACCTCCGAACGTTGCTCGTCGACACGATCATTCCGTAGAATCTGATAGTCGAGTAGCGTCCGACGTATTAGGATAGGATAACGATAGTAAGTCGAATATCCATTGTCCGGCCCTTGGTCGGACGTATGCGTCGGAATGTATGATAAATGGTGGCAAGCCGAATATCCTTCAATCGGTCGTGATCAGATCGATATGTCGCGAATGCGACTGCAGTCGTCTCGGCATTTTGCCCTTCTTAGTCGAAGCTAAGTCGGCAAGTTAGCCAGCCGCATTAGTCGAAGCCCTTTGCCTTCAGAGGTGGGGGCCGTCGTAGATATTCCGCCCCTTCGATCTCCGTCGTAGAATCCGATGTGTCCTCGACGATCGAGACGTAGATTGAGCCGTTGGTTCGGCGATTCGACGATCAGACCGACGACGGAGTTGTAAATTCGACGATCGGCAATCGAGCCATGTTGGTCGGGGTCTTTTGCCTTCAGAGGCCGAGGCCATCGGTTCGACGATCGGTGATCGAGCCATTTTGGTCAGGGCCTTTTGCCTTCAGAGGCCGAGGCCATCGGTTCGGCGATCGGTGATCGAACCATTTTGGTCGGGGCCTTTTGCCTTCAGAGGCCGACGCCGTCCGTTCGGCGATCGGTGATCGAGCCGTTTTGGTCAGGGCCTTTTGCCTTCAGAGGCCGAGGCCATCGGTTCGGCGATCGGTGATCGAGCCGTTTTGGTTGGGGCCTTTTGCCTTCAGAGGCCGAGGCCGTCGGTTCGGCGATCGGTGATCGAGCCATTTTGGTCGGGGCCTTTTACCTTCAGAGGCCGAGGCCGTCGGTTCGACGATCGGTGATCGAGCCGTTGAATCGACGATCGACAATCGAGCCATGTTGGTCGGGGCCTTTTGCCTTCAGAGGCCGAGGCCGTCGGTTCGACGATCGATGATCGAGCCATTTTGGTCGGGGCCTTTTGCCTTCAGAGGTCGAGGCCGTCGGTTCGGTGATCGGTGATCGAGCCATTTTGATCGGGGCCTTTTACCTTCAGAGGTCGAGGCCATCGGTTCGGCGATCGATGATCAAGCCATTTTGATCGAGACCTTTTGCCTTCAGAGGCCGAGCCGTCGGTTCGGCGATCGGTGATCGAGCCATTTTGGTCGAGGCCTTTTGCCTTCAGAGGCCGAGGCCGTCGGTTCGGCGATCGGTGATCGAGCCATTTTGGTCGGAGCCTTTTGCCTTCAGAGACCGAGGCCGTCAGTTCGGCGATCAGTGATCGAGCCGTTTTGGTTGGGGCCTTTTGCCTTCAGAGGTCGAGGCCATCGGTTCGGCGATCGGTGATCGAGCCATTTTAGTTGGGGCCTTTTGCCTTCAGAGGCCGAGGCCGTCGATTCGGCGATCGGTGATCGAGCCATTTTGGTTGGAGCCTTTTGCCTTCAGAGGCCGAGGCCGTCGGTTTGGCGATTGGTGATCGAGCCGTTTTGGTCGGAGCCTTTTGCCTTCAGAGGTCGAGGCCGTCGGTTCGGCGATCGGTGATCGAGCCGTTGATTCGGCGATCGACGATCGAGCCGTGTTGGTCGGGACCTTTTGCCTTCAGAGGCTGAAGCCGTCGTAGATACTCCGCTCCTTCGATCTCTATCAGGATCTACGCACGAGGAGCGGGGAGAGGGGTGTAGGAGTCATACCTGTGATGTGTCGGTCTCAGACTCCGTTGTCGGGGCGAGACCCGTCTATCGGTGGGGCTCGCTGGGTTCAGCAGGAGCCCGATTTTTCTTCCGCTTCTCCTTCTGACCCGTGCCCATGTCAGGCACCGGTCGAAAGCTCCTTCGTCCGCGCGCATGTATTTGTACGCGCGCTCCAGCAATTCGGCGTACGTTCGGGGGAGGGTATTGTCCAAGGAATAGGTGAACCGAGACCCCCTTAGTCCCCTCTTCATGGCCGAGATAGCCATGTCTTCGTTGAGGTCCCGGATCTCAAGTGTGGCCGTGTTGAACCGGGCCACAAAGTGTCGGAGCATCTCGTTTTCTTCCTGCTTGAGGGAAAAAAGGCTGTCCGATGTTCGTGGGGGCTTCTGGCTAATGCTGAAATGGGCCATGAAAGCATATTCGAGCTGACCGAAGGAGCAGATGCTTCCTGAGCGGAGGTCGGAGTACCAGGCTCTGGCAGCTCTGCGGAGTGTGGCGGGGAAGCCGACGCAAAGGAGGGCATCGGTTGCCCCTTGGATTGTCATGAGAGCCTTATAGCTCTCCAAATGGTCAATTGGATCGGTGGAGCCGTCGTAAGGCTCCACGTGCGGCACCTTGAACCGACTAGGGATCGGCTCGTCGAGGATGAGTCGAGAGAGAGATTGGGTGGTCCGAAAGTTGACGTCGTTCGAAGACTTCTGGCCATCCACCTGGAGTTGAATGAGCCGACGATCGATTTCTTCAAACCTGCGTTCGTAGTCGTCCAGCCATCGGTGTTGAAAAACTCCAGGAGTCAAACCTCCCGAAGAATGTGAGGGTGAGGCGGACGGTGTCCTCGGTCGCTTCCCTTTCCTTGCCCTCTTCAACTGGAAAGGAGAGGGACGTCGAGATCGGCGGGCATCACGCTGTGGCCGCCTCCCCCCTTCTCGGTGGGAGTGGTGAGACGGCTGCTCTTGAGGAGGAGATAGAAGTGGATGCGGGCGTCGGTGGCTGCTTCTGAACGGCATGGGATGCGCCATCGGTTGTTCTGCCGGCGGTCGCGGCAACTGAGTCAGTTGTTGCTGGAGATTTTTGACCGCATCCGTCAGAACGATCATTTGCCGCATGATCGCCGCGATCTGCGCTTCCATGGTCACCGCCGGGTGCGGAGAGCTGGGCTCCGCCATGGAGGGTGAAGGAGAGGGCTCTTTCCGACGGGAAGAGTGCCTCGCCGATCCGGTAGCTCTCGATCGCTGAGCTCTGATTTTCGTCATCTCGAGAGGTCTCTGAAGCTCTAGGGAGCTTGCTATCTTACCTCTGTCGAGCGACCCCCTTCCTGGTGTGCCAAACCTGTTGCGGCCAATCCCCTCGTCGCCTGGTCGTCGGGAACGAGCGTTTGCAAAAGAAGTCCGCACTGATCGGAGGTGACTCCGACGGGGACCCTCCAACGGTCAAGTCAGAGAGGAGACTAGGCAACAGTAGAAAAGAATCAAGGAGCTCAACGATAGAGAGCTAGAGAGAGAGGGAGTAAGCCCAAAGGTTTCGAAGGGACCTCCTCCAGCACTGTTGCCTTCCCCGTTTTATAGTAGAGCGCGGCATAGCGCCGTCATTAATGGCGCAGACAATGGGAGGAGTTGTCAAATCGTCAGAGACTGTCAGAGTCGTCGTGGACTGTCAAATCACCGCGGGTTGTCAGAATCAACCCATGTCCTTGGCAGGACAATGTTCCAGGGCGGTCACACAGCACGTCCTTGACAGGACAGCAGCCCATAGCGGTCGTACGGCATTTGGGAGAGCTGACAGATCATACGTCGGTATTCGGCTGCCGGGACGTCGGGTGATGACCCGGAGGCACCGTCGGCTGGTCTGGTGTCTTGCTTAAGTCGGACGTCGGCCGCCACCTCCGACAGTGAGTCGGTAATATGGGTTCGACCGCTCGGTCGGTCGGGAACAGCATGGGTCGGTTCGACCGACACACCTTCGGTCGGATATTGTCGGCAACCGTCTGTCGGGATCGTCCGTCGGGGTCGTCCGTCAGAGTCGTCCGTCGGAATCGTCCGTCAGAGTCGTCCATCGGGGTCGGTCGGGGTCGTCCGTCGGTCGTTGGTCGGGATCGTCCGTCGAGGTCGTCCGTCGGGGTCGTCCGTTGGTATATCCCAACAGATGCGATTTTAACTTTCAATCTGAAATTTATCTATGACCTCATAATATGGATGAGAATAGGTTGTACTTGGGGCAAATTCTACATGTATTGTCCAAATATTGTTTACAGGATTTGATTATCCCAAAAAAAAAAAAAAAACAAAAAATAGAGGACCCAATTGTGATTCAGTTGAAGATGAGTTTTGGGCTGGACTTAGACTTGGATGGTGCAAAAAAGCAAGAGTAAGCCTGCATTATGGTAGCTTGATGCATGCATATGCGCACACACGCACTCGTGCATGCACACACGTACGCAGAGGCTGTCATGGCATAGCAAAGGCAAAGAGATGGCTACAAGCAATGCATAGGACACTGGCACAAAGCAATGTATTTTTGGTAAAAGGAGGGGAGGGGGCAGTGAGCAGCAGCTCTTGGAGTGCTGCAAATGTGATGCAAGATGGAGCTGCTTGGGAGGGACCTGGACATTGGCAGCACAGAGGCAAACAGGCGATGGCATCTATAATGGTGAAGGGGGTAGTGAGTACTGGAGGAATATCTTCCATCCCTTCTTTCCTTATTCCTCTTTTTGTTATTTCTTTGGTGAGACCAGGCATTTATGAGTTGATATATGCACTCTCTTAAGACTTCAAACTTCCTTGCATTCTTCGCTAAAACATTAGTTTAAAAGAAAGAAAGTCTGGCTCTTCGGAGTTGATATATGTAAGTATGCCCATGCACACGTATGTATGTATATTCTTGGCTATGTCGGACTCAGGAATAAATCTAATTTGTTGTAATCTGAAAACAAGGATCCGAACTGAAAATCTAAACTGTTGAATATGATCCATGGTGCTTAAAAATTCATTTATCTTAGAGATTGCATATATAGCAGTGCATCAACCCACCCCTAAATGCACAGTGCAAATGAAGCTAGTCTGCTAAAATACATTATGCACTAATAAAAATGGAGAATCCAAACCATTGCTAAGAATTAAGAGTCCAAACCATCATTCTTGATTTAGTGAAATTTTCAATCACATGCAAACCAAATCAGCTGTTTTGGAAGCTTCTAACCCATAAATTCAACCAAAGTATTATTTGAGACCATTAAAACTATTAATTTAGGATGATTTGATGCATGAAAAATGTCCGAAGAAAATATGATTTTTGGTCTATAGGCAATTTGGATCAAGATTTTAAATCCTATGGGAAGGTGTCACGATTTCTTCATAGAACGGGACACTCCACTGTCCCATTCCATCCTGACAGTAGTTTCAGTTATGCATTTCGGTAGATGTCCTCCATCTTTCTTCTTTTCTTTCCTTTTTTTTTCTTATCTTTTATCTTTTTCTTTTTCTTCTTTCTTTTCTCTATTTTTCTCTACCTTTTTTTCTTTCCTTTTCTTTTTTTTCTTTTTCTTCTCCCTCTCTTTATTTTTTTCATTTTTCTTTTTCTTTCTTTTTATTTTTTTCTTTTCTTCATCTTTCCTTCTTCTCTCCCCATGTGGATGAGTTTCAAAGTCCCGAACCAGTCCAGGCTCCATTTTCTCATAGGAATGAGACATTCAACATTTAAGAATCCATCCTTAAACCCCGTCTTTATATTTCCAGCCAACTGGATAGCCCCAATAACCATTCAAATGTAACCAAGCCAAACCATCTTTAAACCTCCATCTTTATATTTCCAGCCAACTGGATAGCCCCAATAAGCATTCAAATGTAGGCAAGCCTCTCTCTCTCTCTCTCTCTCTCTTTCTCTCTCTCTCTGTGTGTGTGTGTGTGGGCATGTTGTTTTGGCGCACATGTATGTGTTCATAACATTTCAGGTTACTAAGTTACAGGGTTCGGATCCCCATCCATCCACAACCTAATCCAGTAAGTCTAGGATTCTCTCAAGATCCAAATTCCAAATCCTGCTAGATAGTACGTCTAATCTATGTATCCAGACCTGAAAATCAGATCAAGCAGAGATTAGATAGATGGGTTATTGGCCTCCATAACCGCCTGTATCCTAAAGCAAGTTTGTCTCTCTTTAACCAAATGCCAAATACTATACCAAAGTCATATTCATCCTGATCTCACCAAATTTCCCAACAACAACTTGAAATTGAATTCCAGCAAGCTGGTTTTGGATCTAAGAATGACAATTAGGTTTCCAATCTACATCCATGCCAAGATCTGAAAAAACAAGTCAGAATACAAAAATTATAGTCATCTGATTACTTTCTAGCCTATGCAACCACAATCTGCCCTTGTGATTTACAAATAAAGCCAGGTTTCACCTGTCCCACATAGTAATATAAAAGCTAGGCTGGTGTAATGAAATGTAATTTTTAGCATGCAGTTGGTAAACAGTGGTCCTGCATCTCTGAGAATGAGTGAATCATTTATCCCTTCAAGGAGGTTGAACTTAAGGTCAGTGTGGAGGCATACCATGTTTGTTCTATTGGTCTATAGCTGGTGGAGAATAAAATAGCTTGCACATGCATCCTTGTTTTTTCAAATAGATCCATTTTGATGCGCTAATCTCATGATTTACATATCTCAATTGTAAGATTTACATTTGAGAAAATCAAGAATATTTGCAGTGCCTAGAAAAGGCAACAAGCATTAAACCACATACATGATAAGACAAAGTGAGGCTTCCTAAAAAGCCACCTAATTGAAGGAAAGAACCACACTAACCTCTATAGCTGAAGGGCAATGTGTACAAGCTATATCAAACCGACTGAAAGATAATTATGTGTACAAAGTGGCAAAGCCTTAAAATTTTCATAGCAAGCATTCCTGGATCAAAAGGAAGATCAAAAATTAATAATCATTTCCTGATCAAATTAATAAAACAGGCCATTTTGTATGATGGTAAGAAATTCCAATGACATGCTTAAACTAGTAGGTTATACCTCTCCATGATTTGGTTAGTCTAGGTTGCCTCTGTGTATCGACAGTGTGGTGTCAGGACAGGACGGTATGGTATCACAACAGGATGGTAGTTGGGGCACAACGAGATGCTCGGGACAAACTAGTACAGTTAAGATATCCTAGGTCAAGTGGGAAGTGGTGTCTCATAAGTGGCCGAGGTGTCATGGGTCCCAGTTTCCTGTTGGAATAGTGTAGAGCACCGAAAGTTCCATCTTGGGCAATCCCCTTTTACGTGGACCTGTACTGAACCAACTAGGTCACAGCCCATGTGTTCAAAACCAAGCTAAAGATCACTTGCAGTGAAGTCAGGCCATCAATGTGGAAACTGTGCAATTCAGCTCCAGTAGCATTGAACTTTGATATAATCTGTGTAACCTGCTTCAGTCGATCAGAAACTTCTTGTACAAACCCTTCACTGGTGCAAACTGCACACTTCGGTATAGAAACAATGCAGTTAGCTCCTCGGAAAGAAGATCCTGATCATCCACTGAATGAGACTGGTCCTTCGATGGAGCCCTCCTTAGCCACTGTTATTTCTTTCCACATTACTCCACCTAGGGTTTCAAAAGATGTACATAATCCCAAAAAACCCTAAACCCTTTCATTTTTGTTCCTAGAATCTTCATCTGGTAACGGCTGCCATCGCTTTTGGATCACTAAGCCACCCTCTAATATCAAGAAATATGTTAATCTAGAATTAATAATTAATAAATTAATAATTTTAAAATTAACATTAAAATATAACTGCTAAGCTAACCTGTTCTTAAATTAATACCGAAGCATCGAAGCGGTAGTAGCGGGCCACTCGCTTGTGGACAAAAAGGAAAAGAAAAGAAAAAAAAAAACTACGTTCGGGTGTGTGGGAGAAGACTAAGTTTGGCTTCGTAGGTGATGTGGGACCAATGGCTCCAAATATGGATGCAAATGGACAGGGCGAAGGGCCAAGGTATGGAGGACACCACGAAAGATGAGGGGTGGTTTATCGAGAAGGGCAGAGAGGTCGAAGAGGAGGCGGCGGAAGGCTCGAGGGCTTGGTCTCCGTGGGGGAACACGATTCTCGGCCTTGGTAGGAGGCTGATTTTTGCAATTTAAATTGATATATTCTATACCGTTTTGTTACTGTGATAAGGGAGGACTTCATACATAACCTAATATATATATAAAAATAGAGACTTCTCAATGAATGAGCCTCCGTCCGGCATGTGAGATGTTCAAAAAAAAAAAAAATGACTGTCACATCTCTCGAACCAATGCTTTTTTTTTTCTTTTTGTTACTTCGAACTTTTTCGTAGGATTAGCCCCACTCCTACAAGACAGGCAGAGATGGGCTCGAAATCGATGTACTTGTGCTGGCTGTGGAAGACACCGATGGCCTGAGGGAGGGAGAGGACGGAGCTCCGAAGAGCCGAATTTTCGATACGCAATGGCTAAGCATAAGAGGGACCAGATTGGGCGACTGCCTCTCCAAAAAATTTTAAAATATTTATTATCTGTTGGGGATATTTCTGCACTAGATGAAGACGTGGGATGCCCTGGATCACTTGGATTTCGCAAAAGGCATTAATTGTCTCTTCCCCTCTTGTCCCATCATGAGCAAAGACAAAAAAAAAGTAGATGAGGTTGGAGAGAGAAAAGATGGCAGGAGAGGAAGAAAAGGAGAGGATGCATCCGCGTGTCCAGCTTCGGCCCTCGGATGTCTGTGTTTTCTGTGTGCGTCTGAGCTCACCTCGGCCTCCGACCTTGACGTCGGCTTCCACCCCCAACTTTGGCCAGTAGCCCCTAAAGAAGCTCCTTTATAGCTCCATCACATCACTCCATTAAAAATAAGTGCAATAATGAAAAGGCAAGCCCCCCCATATTCTCAACGACAGGAACATGGTCGAGGCCGAAGTCAAATGGAGGCTTGTACTGGAGTCAGATCTTGACCAATCCAAAGTCAAACTGCCGAACCTAAGATGCCGATTCAAGGAATACTGTGGCTTAAGCTTCTTCTTTAAGGATTTTTGGCCAATTCTTACTCCTAATCATATGTCGCATCAGTGACTATAACAAAATATTTTGAGAGAAGTAAACCCCCTATGGGGAATATTTTCATACCAACCGAAAACATGGGACGGAGGATCTTCAAATTACGTTGCCCATCACACACATGCTTGAGCATCCGCCCCTGGGTCACTTGGATCTGACAGGGGCATTAGTTGCCTCTCTCCCGCTCACTTCCTCCTCCCATGGGGCCTCACAGTAGGATGAAAAAGATAAGAGACAAGGAGCAAGGGAAAAAGAAAAGGTGGCAACCAAAGGGAAGGGGAAAGAACGTGCTCTCACACACACTCATCAGAGCCAAAGCTCCTTCCTTGCGTGTGCATGACCTCCGAAGATGCCGGGCTTTGCTAGATCTATGAGTCTGAAATCTCCTTTTTGAGCACCTCGAGTGACCCTGGGGCCACCCATGGTGGCTCTGCGGCTCCCGCTTGTATTGACTTCAGCCATGCCGAAGGTAACCATGCCGAAGTTACCTGTGGATGACCTGAAGCTCTATTTTCACTAACTAATTCATATTTGCTGATCCATCTTTGGTGGCACCGAAGTATCTAATGACCCCAGTCTAATCTCTAAACGGCTATCACATTTGACCATTAAAGGTAGCTGGCTATTATGATGATCACAGGAAGCTTTTTTATGGCCCATCACATCACCCCATTAGTAAATGTAGGTGGTCATGAGCAGGGTGAGTTCTCCATGCTCTCCATCCATCGCTTGTCAACCTATGCCATTAACAGGGATGGCCCCTATGTGCCATAAGACAACTATTAGAAAATCGAATATGATGTAATCATACATTTCAAAAATCTTTTGAATAGCAACAAAAAAGAATTGGGTTAAACCCTTTAACTCCACGTGCATTAGATCATATCTAATCCTATCCGAGCCCAAGAAGAAAGACATGCATATAATCTGAAAATTAAAATAAGAAAAGATCAAATCTCAATACCTTTGCGCGGGTTGAAATACACCGTTATCGATGATCTTAGATTCGAAGGTCCTTAAGCCACACACGTGTCCAGCCTCTCCAGGTATCTATCGGGATCAACCTTGAATCTTTTTTCTCGTGATAGATTTTTCTTCTCCAAGTAGGATCTTAGCTTCTTTGAATCTTGATCAACAATTGATCTTGACCGCAATCTCAACCCTTAAACTGCAGCTTTTTTCTCCTCATTCCTTACTGTAGAAGAGACCCTTCTCAACTCAGACGTGTAAATGATGGATGCCTAACCCTTAGGCATGGAAAGAAGAAGAGGGACAGAGGGTGAGACATGGAGAGGAGAGAGAGATCTGATTTTTTTCAATAAAAAATAATCTATTCAAATCCTAAGAGACTATCTCTTTATATAGATCATTTCTTGATTCCAAATCAAGAACCAATCAACCTAAAAAGACTAGTCCTTATCTCATAAGGATTTCTATCTTTTTAATCTGATTATTTCTCATTAAAATCAGACTTAATTGATAGGATCTTCACCTTTTTTGGTAAGTAGATGGAATACTCTAGTCAAAATAGACAGACTGAGTGGGCGCCCCTCATCAAGAGAGGCAGATAGTTGGGGCGCCAATCCTTGACACCCCTTCTAGATTTTCATGCAAGAGAGAGGGGCTACACCCTCTCTCTCTCTCTCCTTCCACACCAAGGCAAGAAGAGGGGGCAGGCCCCTCTCTCTTTCTCATACCATTCCAAGGGGTTGGCACCCCTTAGACCTTCCAAAAAGGGAGGATGGCACTATCTTTTCTTTCCATCAATTCTCCGCTTCAAAGAAAAATATCAAGGAAAAAAAAGAGGATATTAGATTGCCAACTCATTGATATGATATAATCCTCTTGGACTCACAATTAGGTACCCTGCTAAATCCAAATAGATTTAGATTAGGTTCAAGACTATGAATTTGATCCAATCGAAGATCAAAGAAGAATTGAATTTAATCATGTGCTAGCATGATTCTCTTAAATCCAATAGAATTTTAATAAATCCTAATCCAATTAGAACTTCATAAGCCCAATTGATAAATTCAAGATTAAATTTTTTAATATGTGATCCCGTATGTTTCATTCTATCTGATAGTGAGATATATTATGATCTCCATCATAATATCATCGAAATTCTTTTCGATGGGTTGGAACAATTCCAACTCTATCCTTCGAGGATCATCGATCATCAAGACAATGTCCGATGAGTCTCACAATCCATCAGTGACACCTAGTAGTATGTAGTGACGATCTAGTAAAATGAAAGTGTGAATCTCTAGATGTAGTTATCATGTGATTCAGTCCTTCTATCGTGAGTCTCAATTTGATGGAGGTTATGAAGAACTCGTCAGACCCTATCATCAATCATATGCATGATTGGCTCGACTCGAATTCATTTATGAATTCTGTAAAAAAAAATTTCAGTATTCACACTTTGGTCAAAGATTTTCTAAACTTAGTCTTGTAAATCACATAGGACTTTTCTTTTTCTACTAAGATCGATAGATTCTATTTAGGTGCATCTTACTCCTAACAGTGAATCTGAAGCTACTGTAACCAATATATACAGTAAAGACTCGAATGACTAGGGACCAAAAAAATATACAGTCAAACTCAGTAGCCTCATTACGAAAAGCCGATGACAACGTAGGTCAAAGGACCACTCACACCACTACAGTATCGAGTCAATCACTAATGAGTAAGTAGACATCCAAGTGATTTCTCATATTGATCATGCTCAGTATAAGTTATTCTCTAACAACCATCCACACCCTCACCCCAATGTCCCTACATTACAAACTCGAGAGTCATTTACCCACAAGAGAGGTGAACTGTGCACCAATCTTGAATAGATTGATCACTGTCCTTCGTGACGATCCTTTGATCAAGAGTATTTAGAAACTAACCACTAATTAATATATATTTCAAGTTCTCAATATCTTGAAAATATATAAAAATCATCTTTGTTAATTTTTAGAATAAATCATAGACATATAAACATAATTGGAATAAAAAGTCCTTTATTGATAATAAGAATATTACAAATACAAGATTAAATTCTGAAATTATAAAATGTGTTAGCCAATAATTAGCTTCTAGGACACATATCTAACAAACTCCCACTTGACCTAAAACCAATTGACCATATACCTAAAACTCATCTTCTCAAAGTGAGCTTCGATCTTCTATTGACTGAGAGGCTTGGTCAGTGGGTCTGCCATGTTGTGCACAGAGTCGACTCTCGATATCTCGATGAATTTTTTCTCGAGGTATTCGCGTATGATGTAAAACCATCACTCTACATACTTGAACTTTTAATGAGACCTGAGCTCCTTAGCGAGGACTATGACGTTGTTGTTATCACAATGCAATATAATGATATCTGATGACATCACACGCAGCTCCGTAACAAATTTTTTGAACCAAAAGACTTCCTTAGCAGCTTCAGAGATGACGATGTACTCAGCTTCCATGATCGAATCTGCAATGATTGACTGTTTGAAATTTTTTCATCTAACCGCAACACCATTACACAAGAAGATACATCCTGATGTAGACTTTCTATCATCGACATCAGTCATTAAGTCTAAATCGATATATCCCTCAACTGTCAGCTCCGATCCTCCATTTGCTAAATTTTATAATCATGAAAAGCTGCTATCGCAAACAAAATATGGATGATTTCAGTATGGTCACGGGTGAAAAAGTTTCATTATAGTCAATGTCTTCGTATTGACTGTAATCTTTTGCAACTAGCCTTGTCTTATAGGTCTCTACCTTACCATCCGATTCAATTTTTCTTTTATAAATTCATTTACACCCAATAGGTACAATACCTTCAGGTGGATCTACTAAGGACCAAACCTAATTGAAATACATGAAGTCAATTTTTGACTTTATCACTTTCATTCATTTTTTGAAGTCAATATCTAACATTGCCTCATCGTAGGTCTTGGGATCATTCCCAATGTCCCTATCTCTCATAAGAAATGCTTCCTCTAGATCCTCTATAAGAATATCTAAATACCTTTCAGTAGAATGGAAGACTTTATTTGATCTACGAGATGGAGGAGGTACCACATCTACTAGCTTACTATTGGGTTCAGATTCTTAAACTCGATGCTCTTCAGAGACTTTCTCTTTGAGCTCAATCTTTCTTCTACTGCCTCTATCTTGGATAAACTTTTTTTCTAAGAAGACAGCATGACGGCTCACAATCACATTGTCATCCTCAGAAAGATAAAAGTAGTTTCCTATAATTTTCTTAGGATACCCTATGAAGCGAGCCCTAAAGAACCTAGCCTCTAACTTGTCTGTTGGTTGTTACTTGACATAGGTCGGACATCCTCAAATATTGAGATACCCAAGAGTTGGCTTCTTACCATGCCAGAAAGATAGAAGTAGTTTCCTATAATTTTTTTAAGATACCCTATGAAGCGAGCCCTAAAGGACCTAGCCTCTAACTTGTCTGTCGGTTGTTACTTGACATGGGTCAGACATCCTCAAATATTGAGATACCCAAGAGTTAGCTTCTTACCATGCCATAACTCATATGGTGTGGTAGGAACGGATTTAGAGGGAATCCAATTCAAAAGATGAATTACAGAAAGTAATGCATGTCTTCAGAAAAAGACAGAAAGGTCTGTAAAGCTTATCATGGATCGGACCATATCTAATAGGATCTGATTCCTCTTTTCGGATACTCTATTAAGCTGAGACATCCCTGGAGGTGTCCACTATGAGACTATGCCATTATCCTTGAGATAAGCCCAAAATTTTTCACTAAGATATTCTTCTCCTCGATCTGATCGAAGAATTTTTATAGATTTTTTGATCTGCTTTTCTACTTTATGTCTGAACTCTATGAATTTTTCAAAAGCTTAAGACTTACAGTGCATCAAATACATAAATCCATATCGTGAATAATCATTAGTAAAAGTTATGAAGTAGACATAGCCATCCCTGGCTTGTACATCGAATGGACTACACACGTCAGTGTGTATCAGGACTAATACTCAATGGCCCTTTTCTCTTATCTCACAAAAGATAGCTTGATCATTTTTTTTAAAGACACGATTCGCAAACTAGATAAGACTCAAAAGTCAATGGTCCGAGAAGATCATCTTTCTCCAGTTTGTTGAGTTTATCATCTCTTATATGGCCTAGACTAAAGTGCCACAGATACTTTTGGCTAATCCTATCTCTAAGTCTTTTAGACCTTATGGTATTCATAGTTTGCTCGTTAATATTGACACTCGCATCCATATGCAAATCATAAAGACTGTCAATCAAGAAAGCACGTGTAACAATTTTATTTTCAAAAAAAATTAAATAAATATCATTATTGAAATAAAAATTATAATTATCCTATGCCAGCACAGATATGAAAATTAAATTTTTACTAGCTACAGATACATAATAATGGTTATTCAAAATTAAACTAATTCCTAATGATAATCACAGAAGGTAGGTCCCGATGGCTATAGCAACAACCCTTGCTCCATTCCAATCCGAAGAATGATCTCGCCTTCCCTCAGCCCTCTCACTACTTCAAGATCCTGCATAAAAATGCACAAATGAGTACTTGCACTAAAATCTAGAACCCAACTAGAAGAAAAAGAATCATTAGATTAGTTTCAATAACAAGCATATCAGACATACCTTCAAAAGGCCCATCTTTTTTTTTGCTCTTGACAGTCACCAGGTAGGTCGGACAGTTTCTTCTCCAATGGCCTTCGATGTTGCAATAAAAATACTTTCTTTTATCATCAGCCTTCTTCAAAATTTGCTTCTTGGGCTTGGCCTCATTCTTTTGCTTCTTTGCAGGCTTCTTCTTCTTCTTGAAAGAAGATTTTCTCTTAGAAGAAGCCCGTTCCACAGTCAAAACTGTACTCCTTGAACTTTTTAAGATGTCCTCAGCAGTTACCAGCATGTTCAGTAATTCGGACAAAGTGCTATCAATTTTATTCATATGGTAGTTCATGATGAACTATCCATATGAATCAGAAAGAGACTAGAGGATCAAATTCATCTGTAATTTCTTTTTCATATTCATCCCGAGCTTCTGAAGCTCCTCGATATCCTTGATCATTATCAAACAATGATCATTGACGAACTGCCCATCACATATTTTCGTTCTGAATAGTCTTCAGGAGACCTCAAAGTGAGCTGTGCGACTCTGCTTACCATACAACTCTTATAGGTGAGTTAGCATCTCCTTGGCAGTCCTCATGTCTTCATGCTATCGTTGAAGATCATTGGACATAGACACTAAAATATAATACTTCATCTTATTATCCTCATCCATCTACTACTCAAGTGTGACTCATTGATCAGGAGATGGATGAGCTAGTAACACAAGCGCATCCTGGTCAAAGACATGAAAAAAATTTTCGAAACTGAGAACAATTCTCAAATTCTGAAGTCAATCTTTGTAGTTTATATCAGTCAATCTATAGGTATCGAGGATACGAGCTAAGGGGTTGGAACTTGATAAGGTTATCTGCTAAGAGAATAGTTTTTAGTTAGATGTTTGTACTTATAAAAATATTTATTCTAGAGACTTTAAAAATAAATAAGGCTCTCATTATTTCTTCGAATCTCCCACACTTCTCGGATGAAAAAATAAAAACCTATATGTGATCGATTTTAAGTAGATACTGCTGTCTTATTAATCTACACACACCTCATCTAACAGTTATTGGTGAGTATAAATCAATGAGTGGACAACACCTTGTGCATTGCCTCACTAAGCAAGATGCAGTGGGCTTGGTCTCTAGGTCCTATGACCTCATCTAACATTTATTAGTATATTTTTTAATTAAGTTAGATCCATCATTTACCAGCGGATGTAAAGCCATCATTGGAATCCTCATCTATCAGTTATTGGATCTAACCCTATCTCTACCTCAGGGCATCAAATGTCAATAAAATAGTTGTACCTTCTTGCATCTCTACAATGATGGAAGACCTCTAGACTTAATATTTAGTGAGAAGATTTAGTTTTAGATCTTTTCTAAATCAGCAGATCTGATACCTGACTGATCAAATTTAGGTCAGCATATCCATATGTCTGACCATTCAGTCGATATGGGTAAACTCGAGTCAACAAATAATATAATGCAAAACTGAATCTCCCAAAATGGCTAGATAAGTTAAGATGAGTGGAGGTCCCCCTGTTGCTTTTCTTAGACACCAATCAAAATTGATCAAATTAGATAATAGAATCAATTAAATAACTTTCATCTAAATACTTATCTTAGATATCAAATTGGTCGATTAGAATCAATCAGGTTAATCTATTGAAACGGGCCAGAACCATTGAGCTAAATTTAGTCTTGAGTCAATCAATTCATATCAAAATATGAATCAATGCGACTAACTACAACTAAACTCAATTTTAAGTCCCTTTGACCTAATCCTAATCAACTATTGATTAGGTTCAATCAACTGCTCAAAATCAACGAAGGGTTCTAACCTGATCTAATCAATTTGACCCTAATTGTAGTTTGATCACTAGATCTAATTTGTGCAACACATACCCAAATACAGTAACATAATTTTTATATTCTAAAAATAATTTTTAGATTATATTTTATTGTATGTATTAGTGGCTTATGATCTTGAAACAGTTTTAGATCTAAACCTAATATCATATATCACATATATGCAGTTTTAGATCTAAACTATAAACATATATCGCATATATATTAAATTTAAAATTAAAAATATATATACCAAATATATATATAATCAGATCTAAAATAATAATTAAAATATTTTAAAAATATTTTTTTAAAAATTAATTCGTATTAAACTAGAACAACCTTTTCAATATAGAGTGTAAATCCTATATCAGGACAACCTTATATCAGTTTGATGCAAACATTTAATCATTCTAATTTCAGATCTAAATATGAAATAAGACATATCATATACATCACTTTTCAGATCTAAAAGATTGATTTAATCATTTTGAAAATAGTTCTCAAAATCAATCAATCTTGTATTAGGATAACCTTTTCAATATAGGGGATAAACCTTATATCCGGACAACCTTATACCAGCACAAGATCTATTTTAAATCATCTAAACTTTCAGATCTAAGACATAAATCAGATCACACATCTCAAAAATTAGTGCCTCTGATACCACTGTTAGAAAATCTGAGTAGGATGCATGCATAGATTTTAAAAATCTTTTGAATAGCAGCGGAAAAGAACTGGATCAAACCCTTTAACCCCACATGCATTAGATCATATCTAATACTATCCAAGCTCAAGAATAAAGATATGCATATAATCTAAAAATTAAATAAGAAGAAATCAAATCTCAATACCTTTCACGGGTTGAAATACACTGCTACCGATGATCTTAGATTTGAAGATCCTTGAGCCACATATGTGTCCGATCTCTACAGGTATCCATCGAGATCAACTTTAAATCCTTCTTCTCATGATAAATCTTTCTTCTCTAAGTAGGATCTCAGCTTCTTTGAATCTTGATCAATAATTGATCTTGATTGTAACCTCAACCCTTGAGCTGCAGTCTTTTTCTTCTCGTTACTTACTGTAGAAGAGATCCTTCTCAACTCAGACGTGTGAATGATGGATGCCTAACCCTTGGGCATGGGAAAAAGAAGAGGGAGAGAGGATGAGGCATGGAGAGGAGAGAGAGATCTGATTTTTTTCAATAAAAAAAATTCATTCAAACCCTAAAAGACTATCTCTTTATATAAATATTTTTTTGATAAATCAAGAACCAATCAACCTAAAAAGACTAGTCCTTATCTCCTAAAAATTTTTACTTTTTTAATCTGATTATTTTTCATTAAAATCAGACTTAATTGATAGGATCTTCATCTCTTTTCGCAAGCAGATAGAGCACTCCAATCAAAATAGGCAGACTGAGTGGGCATCCCTTATCAAGAGAGGCAGATAGTTGGGGCACCAACCCTTGGTACCCCTTTTAGTATTTTCATGCAAGAGAGGGGGGTGTGGCCCCTCTCTTTCTCTCCTTCCATGCCAAGGCAAGAAGAGGGGGTGGGCCCCTCTCTCTTCCTCATACCATTTCAAGAGGTTGGCACCCCATAGACCTTCCAAAAAGGGAGGATGGCGCCATCTCTTCTTTCCATCAATTTTTTGCTTCAAAAAAAAATATCAAGAGAGAAAAAGAATAGATTAGATTGCCAACTCATTGACATGATCTAATCCTCTTGGGCTCACAATTAGGCATCCTGCTAAATTCAAATAAATTTAGGTTAGGTTCAAGGCTATAGACTTGATCCAATCGAAGTCCAGAGAAGAATTGGATTTAACCATGTGCTAGCATGGTTCTCTTAAACCCAATAGGATTTTAATAAATCCTAATCCAATTAAAACTTCATAAATCCAATTGATAAATTCAAGATTAAATCTCTTAATATGTGACCCTGTAGGTTCCATTCTATCTGGTAATGAGATATATTATGATCTCCATCATAATATCATCGAAACTCTTTTTGATAGATTGAAATAATTCTAACTCTATTCTTCGAGAGTCATCGATCATCAAGATGATGCTCGATGAGTTCCACAATCCATCAGTAACATCTAGCAGTATATAGTGGTAATCCAGTAGAATGAAAGTGTGAACCTCTAGATGCAGTTATCATATAATTCAGTCTTTCTATCATGAGTTTCGATTTGATGGAGGTCATGGAGAACTCATCAGATCCCATTATCAATCATATGCATGATTGGCTCAACTCGAGTTCATTTGCGAATTCTGTGAAACTTCTTTTTCAGTATTCACACTTGCTTTGGTCAAAGACTTTCTGAACTCAGTCTCGCAAATCGCATCCTCTTTTTCTACTAAGGTCGATAGATTTCATCTAGGTGCATCCTACTCCTAATAATGAATCTGAACCTACTGTAGCTAATATACACAGTAAGGACTCGAATGGCTAGGGATCAAAAAAATGCGCAGTCAAACTCAGTAGCCTCATTACGGATAGTCGATGATACCGTAGGTCAAAGGGCCACTCACACTACAGCAGCATCGAGTCAACCACTGACGAGTGGATAGATATTCAAGTGATTTTTCGTATTAGTCACTCTCAGTTCAGGTTGTTCTTTAACAACCATCCGCACCCTCATTCCAATATTCTTATACTACAGACTCGAGACTCATCTACCCACAAGGGAGGTGAACTGTGCATCGATCTCGAATGGATTAATAACTGTTCTCTATGACAATCTTTTGATCGGAAGTATTTAGCAATTAATCGCTAATTAATGTATATCTCAAATTCTCAATATCTTGAGAATATACAAAAATTATCTTTGTTATTTTTTAGAACAAATCATAGAACATAAATATGATTGAAATAAAAAGTCCTTTTTTGATAATAAGAATATTACAGGTACAAGATTAAGTCGTGAAATTATAAAATATGTCAGTCAATAATTGACTTCTAGGGCACATATCTAATAGTAACATTGCCAGACATGACTCTCAAGGATATTTAATAAGAGATAAAATATCTTCGACAATCTATGCTCTCCCATGGGTCCAATCTCCCACTATAAATAGAGGTAAAATAGGGATCCTAAGATACTCCTCCTTTCCCTCTCAAAAATACTCGCTCTTTCCTTTTTGTTGCAAGAAATCTAACTTGAGTGTCGGAGGGTCCCCATCGGAGCCATCTCTGATGAAAACTTTTCTTACAAGTCTGGCCATCGTTAACTTGTCAGGCTTTTTCATACTTCAGCACCTCCGATCTGAGATGAATTTCATCCACAACAGATTGATACTAGAAGAAGGACCCTGTGCCCACTATTGAGAAAGAGCGCATAGCCTATCACAATATTATCGAAGAGAGCATCCTTGAGGTGTCTTAACACCGAGACATGCTAGCTGGCACAAGCTCCAGTCAAAAATTATGCCTTATGTTAGCCACCAAAGGCAGTCTCACAAACCCCTCTGTCGGCTTCTGGAAAAAACAAGGCTTAAGAACAAGAGGCATGCGATCCCGACCAAAAGAGGGAGCAAACTTCAAAAGACTTGCACAAAATCTTTTTTTGGTAAGAGGTTCTTAAGCTCTCATTTTTTACTTCATTTTTCCTCCTTCTGGAAAAGACTGCAGGCCTGTAAAATAAGGAATGGAGAAAAAAAGTTGGCCATTTATAAAATCTCGAATATTTGAAAGAAAAGAGTTCCAAAAGAAGAAGACAACCATGCCATGGTTGTAGCAACCATCTTCCTCATGTAAGTCCATCATCAAGCTAGTGGACAGGGAGAACTTCTTAAAGAAAATCTCATAGGCCACGAGCTTGTGAGTATCCAAGTTAAGACCAAAGTCGAAGTTAAAATCGAGATCGAAGCCAAAGTTGGAGTCAAGACTGAAGCCCAAATTAAGAGCAAGGCTGAAGCTAACATCAAAATCAAGGCCAATCCAAACTCTAGAATCAGATCGATCCGAAGTTAGGTTACGGTCGATCCGAAGTCAGATCTGGGCCAATCCAAACTCCAAAATCAGATCGATCCAAAGTCAGATTATGATCGATCCGAAGCCAAATCTGGACCAATCTGAACTTTAAAATCAAGTCGATCCAAAGTCAAATTATGACCAATCCAAAGTCAGATCCTGACCAATCCGAAGTTAGATCCAGATCGATCCAAAATCCAGAATCAGATTGATGTAAAAAAGTCCAAACTAAGGCAAAGCTCAAATGCAAGCCAAAGAATTAATGATGAGTCAAACAAGATCCAAAAGCTCTCTAACAAAACTCATAGTTTCTATGGTAATAAGCATTTAAGCCCCTTCCATTATTTTATTTTCTTTTCTTTTTACAGGGCAACATGTCTTTGAGCACTTAGCAAAAGCTCAAACCCAAACTAGAAGGAGGGCATGAATGGCCACTTGTGTCTCTATGGGAGTGCAAGCCAAAGCACCCACACTTCAGTGGGACGACCGGCAAATCCCTCACTCTTTCGAGAGAGTGCAGCCAAAGCTCCCACTCTTTAGTGGGAGAGCCAGTAAAGCCCCTATTCCTCTATAAGAGTGCAGTCGAAGCCCCCACTATTCAGTGGGAGCATGACCGAAGACCCCACTCTTCAGTGGGGGAGAACACTCGATCGAAGTAGGTCAGCGTACGCTCATAGAAGCGAAAATCAAAATCCACTGGCAGAAGACCCCATATTTTAATAGGGGAGCCAAAAACCCTACTTTTTAATGGGAGAGCCGAAGATCCCACTCTTGTGGGGGGTAGAGGACCTCCATGATCCAAAACTTAAATATATTTAAGTTTGAAATGCAACAACACAAGGAGACTGAAGCAATGAATACAGATAGATGAAAAATTTCAATCCAAAATATTTTGATTAATAACAGTTTAATTACATGAATAGAGATCTCATGTGTCCGACTTCGAACTATGACAAGGTCATCTACGTGCAAACCCCACGAGCGACCGCACTTCTTCCACATGCGCAAGTGACCCTATGAATTGATCTGACATTTAACGGCCCTGAAGTCCACTACCGGAGACACCATCGGTGTATAAAATGCCATGATTATCCTTATATTTTGTCAATTTTCGACCGCATGATGTTTATCGTGTATATACTTCGGATTTCTCCTAAATCACGTGAGCCTGGCACATGCATTAATGTCTATCTTTCCCTCGTCCTATCCCATCACAATCCTGTCATAAGCGATACAGAAAAAGAGAGGAGGAAGAGAGAAGTTGGGAAGAAGTGAGGGCACCAATGGTTCTCCTGCAGAGTTCTTTTCCTAATTAATATAAAAAAAAATTTATTTACCTAAATAATCTAGTTTTTAACTTATTTACCAGTATGATGCAAAATCGATAAAACATCATTTTGAATGGCGTTTTACCATGGCCATATCACCCCATATTTTCCACGTAAACCACGAAAAAAATTAAAAAAACAAAAATACCAAAAAATATGGCATTTTTAAAAATACCATTTAAAACGGTATTTTTAAAAATACCATTCCAAATGGCATTTTTAAAAACATCATATTTTTTGATATTTTTTTCTCCCAAAAAAATGTTAAAAATGGAAAAAAATAAAAAAAAAATAAATTTATAAAAAAATAAAAATTTTAATTTTGATAAAAATAAAAATTATCATTTAAAATTAGTATCTCCATTTCAAATTATCTTTTTAAAAAAATATCTGAAAAAAATTGATGTAAAAAAAAAATAAAAAATACCATTAAAAAAATAATCGAAAAGAAATAGAAATTATAATTCTAAAATTATTTAAAAATTAATTTTTTTAAAAAATATCTCAAAAAAGATCTTAAAAAATAGCATAAAATAAAATATACCATAAAATTAATTTTTTTCAAATTAATTTTTTTTAAAAAATATCATTAAAAAAATTTAGGAAAAATTAAGAAAAAAATAAAAAATTATAATTTTGAATGAATTTTAAAAAATAAAAATTCTAATTCTAATTCAAATAAAAAAGATAATTTTAAATTATTTTGTCCATTTAAAATTAATTTTTTTAAAAAATATCTAAAAAACTTAAAAAATTTAAAAAATAAAGAATACCATAAAAAAGAAAAAATGAGAAAGAAATGAAAAAAATTAAAATTTTAAATTTTAAAAAATTAAAATTTTAATTTTAATTCAAATAAAAACCATCATTTCAAATTAGTTTCTCCATATCAAATTATTTTTTTTAAAAAAAGATATTTTTAAAAAAATAAAAAAAATAAAAAATAAAAATACCATAAAGAAGTCAAAAATTTTAAAAAATAGAAAAAAAATAAAAATTATAATTTTAAATTTTAATTAAAATAAAAGACATCATTTCAAATTACTTTTCTCATTTCAAATTAATTTTTTAAAAAAAATTCTAAATGAATAAAAAAATCTCAAAAAAATTTTATAAAAATAAAAAAAAATGGTAAAAATAAGAAAAAAATAAAAATTATAATTTTAAGTTATAAAAAAAATTAAATTTTTAATTTGAATTCAAGAAAAATAAAAGAAAAAAATGCCATACGAAAAGTGAAAAAAAAAGAAAAAAAATGTAAAAAAAATAAAATATAAATTAAAATTTTAAAAAAATAAAAATTTTAACTTTAATGAAAATAAAAAATATCATTTCAAATTACTTTCCCCATTTCAAATTATTTTTTTAAAAAATATCTAAAAAAAATTGGTGTAAAAAAATAAAAAATATCATAAAAAAAGAAAAAAGGGAAAAGAATTGAATTTTAAAAAAATAGAAATTTTAATTCTAATTTAAAAATAAAAATTATAATTTTAAATTTAAAAAATTAAAAATTTTAATTATAATTCAAATAAAAAATGATAAAAAAATAAAATTTATAATTATTACTTAAAAAATTAACTTTAATTCAAATAAAAAATTATCATTTCAAATTACTATGACCATTTTAAATTAATTTTATTTATTAAGAAATCACATAAAAAAGTAAAGAAAAATTAAAAAAATTAAAAAACTATAAAAAAAATGAAGAAAAATGCCAAAACGCTATTCCCTTTGGCATTTTTCAAGCTTAAATTTCAAAAAAAAAAAACCCTCTCTCCTTCTTCTCTCTCTTCTCTGGCTATCTCCGATATTTTCTCCTCTCCGACGGCACGGTGGCGACCTCCCGACGGCGGTGAGCTCCCTCTTCTCTCTCTCTCCTTCTTCCTCTCTCTCTCCCTCTTTTTCCTTGGCCGCCAGCAACAGAGGGCCGGCTGTCACGGGGTGAGTGTTTTCTTACCCAAACACCCGTGCAGCGCCCCAGCATACCACACACCAAGGCCAGCCCTCTTGAGTCCTTTCCTCGGACATACCAATAAACACGCAGCAGTCCAGCCACATAGCCAAGCTTGCACCTCTATGCCCCTACCTGGCAACACTGTTGTACTGAATACAGATGACACCCTCAAGTACCCATAAGCAATCTGACCCCTCGAATCAACTGCAATGCTCATGCGCACCTCCGTGCCATAACATAGACTCTTTCCAAGAGTGCTCCGCAGCTCAACACCTCTGTGTCAACTCTAAGGCTTTGCCCCTCAAGCCAAGCACTGCTCATCCCAGATGTCTTAATCCTCAACATACCCTCGTGTCAAGACATAGCCACTGTGTCACTGATCCGCAACCCACCAAGCTGCCTTTCAGTACTACACATATCAAATCCACATAGCACGACCATGCAACGCCACCACTATGCATGAGGCTCGGGCAAACCCATCTTTAATGCAGCCCAGCTAAACTACCAAGCTGACATGACCTGTAGCTCTCCCAAGCTACAGATGATCGTACACATCCGAGTCCTCTGGGGTTCGACTATCCAAGCTTCCCCCACAAACTCTTATGCCACGATCCCGATCTTGCATCCTTGATATGCCTTCCATCCCTGGTCATATCGCTTGACAATATTCATGGCCTGCTCGCCCATCACTGTGCATTACCATGATCCTGGGGATACATGACCGCACCACCCAATATCTTAGGTCCACGGCCTACTCACACATTGAGCACTACCACGATATCGGCATCCAAGTCTGCCCCATCAAGTAAATATCTTCGACCGGATGATAAATGCATCAAGCCGTCCTCTCCTCGGCATGACCCTCTTGGCCATCTATGATCCTTGGCCCAGCTCCAAGGTACATATACCGATCGATATATCATAAGCCTTCCTTGTTCTCCATGACCGATCGGTTCCCGTGGATCCCTGTGAGACATCACCTTGCGATGCCCACAAGACTTGCCTGTTTGGGTAGGCCACATCCTTGCCCAACTAGCCCTCTATCACCTCTTCGCTCCACTACAGAGATCAAGAACGCATAGAGTAGTTTAGACAAATCCCTCAAGGATAAAACCTCGAGATATCCCCTTCCCACACAATGTGGCCAGCTCGTCCAACCAATATTGCCCCGAATACCTCCACGTGAGATCATTCGGGCGTGGCGCCACCATTGCTCACACAACTGTGCCACGGTGGACCCATCTCCCATGGGTCTGGGGGAGTCGGGTATGCGGCCAAAGCTCCACGCCCCTCCTCAAACCAAGAAGAATCCTTGAGTATCCACATATATCATGGCAGACCACCATCATTCCAAATATCACGCATCCCGAGCCCCCCGATATCATGCCACGGTCATGTCGCTCCTTGGTGAACCATTGCTCCCTCACTACCCCAGCAAGGCATCCACCTAAATCTCACCCTGGGGGTTCCAAATGATCGAGTAGCATTGCAAATTTTTGCCAAGCCAAATCCTTCGCAGCACCGTGCCACACCCATGCCAGCACACCCTGCGACATGCCTGCAAATAAGCCCGTGACACGACGGCGGGCCGGGGCACCCCGGCGGCGGGCCCCGACCCTCCCCTTCCCTTGGCCGGCCCCCTCCTCTCCCTCTTCCTCTCTCTCTCTCCCTCTTTTCCTTGGCCGCCGGCGACAGAGGGCCGACGGCGGGCCGGTGCGCCCCGACGGCGGGCCTCGGCCCTCCCCTTCCCTTGGCCGACCCCCTCCTCTCCCTCTTCCTCTCTCTCTCTTCCTCTTCCTCTCTCTCTCCCACTTTTTCCTTGGCCACCGGCGACAGAGGGCCGGCGGCGGCCCAGACGGCGAGCCCCGGCCCTCCCCTTCCCTTGGCCAACCCCCTCCTCTCCCTCTTCCTCTCTCTCTATCCCTCTTCCTCTTTCTCTCTCCCTCTTTTTCCTTGGCCGCTGGCGACAGACGGCCGGCGGCGGGTGGCGGGCCTCGACGGCGGCCCGGCGACTGCTCCCCGCAGTGGCCCGACGGCTACTCCCAGCGACGAGCCCCGACGGCGGCCCCCCGACGGCCCTCCCGGTGATGGGCCGCAGCGGGCTCCTGCGGTGGCCCCCCGACGACGGGCGCGGTGGGCCCCGACGGTGGGCCTCGACGGCGGGCCGCGGTGGCGGGCCCCAACGGCGGGCCCCTGTGGGCCTCGATGGTGGGCCTCGACGGCGGGCCCTAGCGAGCCCGGGCGGCGGGTCCTGGCAGCGGGCCCCGGCGGCTCTCCGACGGCGAGCCCGTGCGGCCCTACGGCACCCTTCTATTTCAATCTTTTTAATTTTAATTTTTATCTCATTATTTTTTATTTTTTATTTTTATCTCATTAGATTAAGATTTATTTTAAAATTCGATTCGATCATAATTTAAAATTTTTAAAATATATTGTATTTCATGAAAATGTAGACCTGTCAGTTGATCAATGTAGGATATTCTACGATATCCGTATAAAATATATATTTGATTATATATTTTTATATGGGTACCGTAAAATATATACATTGATCAATTGATTGTCCAGTTTGGACAGTTTGGAAATTATATTTAATTCTATAGGTAATTACATTATTCGAATGATATGTAGAGGGTTCGAGAGAAATTTCGGATATTATTTTTTTTTAGTTCTCCTCACACATTTTCAGTCATGTGGGTGCTGCCAAAATTTTTTTCAGTCTCTTTTGCGTATCATTTGATTAATGTAATTAACCTATAAAATTAATACAATTTTCAAATGGGATAGGATCTATCTGTACCTATTTATTGATGATATGATGCATTTATCATATAAATCTTTTGAAATGATAAAATAATTAGTAATACTAAATATTTTTACTTTGATTTTGTCATAGGTTTCTTCGAGAAAATGGCCAGTACTCGAGTTCATGTACTTTTGTATTATGATGGCATGATACAGAATGATGAAACTGATGTACAGTACAGTCACCCTGCAAATCGGATGATTAGAGTATCTTCATCATTATCACGTCAAGAATTATTGTACCATTTATACAGCAGTATTCCTGTAAACAGAGAAAAATATGAAATAAAATTGAAAAGAGCAGTATGGCAAGCAGGAAGCACTCATCAAGTTCACAAGTTCAACTTTATCATGGGTAGGATCAGAACAGTGAATGAAGAGGCTTGGAGCTGGTTGTCCGAGATAGAAAAGGAGAAGTGGACGTTGGCACATGATGATGGTCTGCGCTATGATGTCTTAACTACAAATTTATCGGAGGTTTTTAACAGTGTTTTATGAGGAGCTAGAAATGTGTCAATTACAGCTTGTGTTCAAATGATATTTTATCGTCTTGTGAAATACTTCAATATGAGGCATGCCCAAGCTTTGAGATATATAGAAGAGAATCCAAATAATCTTTTTACTCCTCATATTGCAATTAAGATTGCTGAAGATCAAGTTAAAGCTAACCAGCACCGAGTAACAGCATTCAACCTTCAAAGAGATATATATGAAGTGCTTACGAGGAGAGCAAGCACAGGGTTATGAGGTGGAGAAAATTTTCATACTATTACTTTAGCTGAAAAAAAATATTCTTGTGGAAAGTGGAGCATGTACAAATATTTATGTTCACACGTTTTAGCTGTGTGTCAAAAAATTACGGTACATTTTAGTGGTTTTGTGGATGATGCATATACAATTACAGCATATATGAATGCTTGGAGCGACGACTTTAATCCATTACCATATGAAGATTATTAGATGCATACGCGTATGTTCAAATGTATTACTGATCATCATCGTTTGAGACCCAAGCAGAAAGATAGACCAAAGTCAACAAGACTACAAAATGAGATGGATGATAGGCAAATAAGAAGTAAGAACCACTGTGGCATTTGTAAGAAACAGGGTCATGACCGCCGCCGCTGTCCTAGGATACTTCAACTTCAAGCAGTAGAAGAAATTAAAGGCTCCGAAGATGTATTTTCGTCATTGTTTTATGTATTTCTGTGAGATGAATTGAATTTTGTGTTTAAGTTTTATTGTGTGGCAATATTGTGTTTAAAATATATTTCTCATAAAATGAATGGCTATTGTTGGGTATAAAATACCCCTCCAGTCGAAGTTCGTGTCGGGAGTGACCCTCCAGGGGTTCTACCGACGTCCGACCTTCGACGACATCTTTCCGAACCTCTCCGACGGCCGAGCCTCCGCAACGTTCCCAAGTTCTGTCGACGGATAAACTCCTACCAGTGTAGGCCAGATTCTCCATGACGGGTGGACTCCACCCAAGTTTCGACGGTGGTCAACCACCTACTAGACTTCATCCGGACTCCTATGGGAGCCGGACTTCGTCCCCGACTCCAACTGCAGGTAGACTTCATCCGGACTCCTACGAGAGCCAGACTTCGTCCCCGACTCCAACTGCAGGTAGACTTCATCCGGACTCCTACGGGAGCCGGACTTCGTCTCCGACTCCAACTGCAGGTAGACTTCATCCGGACTCCTACGGGAGCCAGACTTCATCCCCGACTCCGGCTGCAGGAAGACTTCATCCGGACTCCTACAGAAGCTGGACTTCATCTCCGACTCCAACTACAGGTAGACTTCATCCGGACTCCAATGGGAGCCGGACTTCATCCCCGACTCCAACTGCAGGTTCATCCGGACTCCTACGGGAGCCGGACTTCGTCCCCGACTTGAACTGCAGGTAGACTTCATCCGAACTTCGTCCCCGACTCCGACTGTAGGAAGACTTCATCCGGACTCCTACGGAAGCCGGACTTCATCCCCGACTCCAACCGCAGGCAGACTTCATCCACACTCCTACAGGAACCGGACTTCGTCCCCAACTCTGGCTGCAGGAAGACTTCATCCGGACTCCTACGGAAGCCGGACTTCGTCCCCGACTCCGACTACAGATAGACTTCATCCGGACTCCTACGGGAGCCGGACTTCGTCCTCGACTCCGACTGCAAGTAGACTTCGTCCGGGCTCCTACGGGAGACGAACTTCCGCCCTGAACTCCTGTTGCAGGTAGACCTCACCCCGAACTCCTACAAGGGCCGGACTCCGAGCTTCTACTGCAAGCGACCCACTCCGAGTTTTCGCTACAAACGATCTACTTCAAATTTCTACCACGAGCGGTCCGTGCCAGATTCCCACCATAAGCCTTCACCCAAGCTTCCATTGTGGATGAATTCCTTTTGGGTTTCTATTGCAGACAGGCCTTGGCCGAGATTCCTCGACAAATGATCTCCATCTCGTCTTCTACGGAGATCGGACTTCGATCGAACTTCTATAAGCGGGCAAATATCGGGCTCATGGAATCCAGCAGCTGGACCCCTCCAGCGGATGAACCTCCCCAGCACCATCCGACATCCACCGTCGGTCGACCCTCCATCGAAGTCTGTGCGAAATCGGATTGCGTCTGCGGAAAGCCTCTGACCGAGCTCCTACGGCAAGTGGTCCTCGCCTGCAACCTTAACGCCCAAGGCACCCGACAGGATTTGCAACATCCGAGCTCCTCTCAGATGGATAGCTACCTCTCTCCATCAGGCACCTCAACCGAACTTCGACCGACAGGCCTGGACCCCCCTGGCAGGCCACAGTAATGGCCACGACTCTGCTCGGCTTCCTGCGATGGATCCCGCGTGGTTCCATAACTCTCTGGCAGGCCACAGTAATGGCCACGACTCTGCTCCACTTCCTGCGACGGATACCGCACGGCTCCTCCACCCTCTAGCAAGTCACGACAACGGACGTCACTCCACTCCCCGCAACAGACTCCACGTGGCAAGTTACGGTGATGGCCACGATTCCACTCCACTACTCTTCATGACAAACTCCTCCTGGCTCCGAACGGCCCACTACCAGACGGTTACAAACGTCGCTATCAGTCTATTGCCCCCTCCGCCTATAAAAAGGGGGATCCCAGATACGTTATTCTCTAAGCTCTAATTTCTATCCCAAAAACTCTGCTAAAATTTTCATTCGAGCACTCCATTCTTGTTGAGGCAGAGAACTGACTTGAGCGTCAGAGGGTCTTACCGGAGCAACCCCAACTCTGGTTTAGACTTCCCTTGCAGGTTCCGACGGCGACCGTGACTCCCTCAACTCTAGCTTCTCCGACGCAGGCAGATTTTTGCACCAACAGGATTGGCGCTAGAGGAAGGGACTGTGTCTTCACAGTACCCTTGTTCTTAAAGGAGTGCTCAATGGAACCGCCTTCGATCATCTTTTTCGACGTCCTCTCCTCCTTCCCCCACTAGGTCTTCGCCCGATGCCTCCCCGCAAAGCATCCACACGGCGATCCACGGCCTCCGCGGTCAGATCTCAGGCTCCGACCTCACCTCCAATTTTCCAGCCTCCTCCTCCTCCTCCTCCTCCAGTAACGGCGGTTGGCACGGAACAATTCGACCTACTAGCCCAGCAGGTCAGTATTCTTGATAGCAGTATTCTTATATTACAGGAGCATCATCGATCACAGACTATTTTAGATGACGGCATAAATATTTCAATCCTATTTACTATTTAAATTTTTTTTTAAAAGTCATATACATTATTTAATTATTATATTTTATTAGAAGAGCCCAGACACCTTCGTCTATGACGATCTGATGCTGACTTCTGAAGGACAGAGGATATCCCACATAGAGTGCTGGATTATTTACGATATCTTAGATTCTATGGAGTATATCGGATCCGTCGTATACAGATGGACGTTGGTCTTATTACTACTTTGCTTGAGAGATGGCATCCAGAGACACACACATTTTATCTTCTATTTGATGAGGTGACCATCACTTTATAGGATGTCAGCATCCTTACTGGACTACCAATTGATGGCGATCCAGTTATCGGAGTTGATCTCATGCTTACCATTCTGAAGTGGCAGGCTTTATGCTTGCGATTGCTAGGGTTTGAGCCCGACGCATACTTTTTCGATCATTCACGACTCAGGATTGAGTGTTTGGATGATCGTTACCGATATTTTCATATTATGGATAATGCACCAGAAGAGATGGTGCAACAGTATGTTAGAAGTCAGGTGCTATGATTGTTAGGTGGTGTCCTGTTATCCGATACTTCATCGAATAAGATGAAGTTGATGTTTTTGTCATTATTAGAGGATTTAGACTTCGCTCGTAGACTCGGTTGGGGCAGTACAGTACTAGCTTGCCTGTACAGAGCTATATGTCGGGGTTCTTATGCTGATTAGAGTGAGATTGGTGGTTATCTTGTATTATTACAGGTATGTGAATTAAAAATTTTTATTTTTAATATTCAATTATATTTCAAACATTGGATATATCATGTATGATTTTTTTAAAATTTGCAGATTTGGGTATGGGAGCGCATGCCGACTATCAGTCTATTACGATGACAGTTGCTCGAGATGCCATCAGAGCAGCATGATCCTGATGTTCCATTCAGGCAGGACGGACCATTGAGATATAGGTATAAAAATATTATTTTTTTTATTTGAGAGATGCCATCAGAACAGCATGATCCTGATGTTCCATTCAGGCTGGACGGACCATTGAGATATAGGTATAAAAATATTATTTTTTTTATTTGAAACTTACTATTTTAAATTCGATAAAATTTATTTAACATGAGTAGATTGTGAAACAGATGGAACGTTGCATTCAACGTTCATCACGTATCGACGAGAGTGGCACGGGTTTATAGGTGCCAGTTGGATACATTAGTTGCTACATATAGACGGATAAATTCTGAATTTTTTACAAATATCATTTTACAGTATTTATAATCTATTAAAATTTTAGCTTACTAATTTTTTTTATTTTAACTCCATCAATTTTTGTGGGAGTCATATACAGATGAGATATTGGCTATATTGCCGCAGATGTGTACAGTTGGACATGACATATGGACTGCTAGGATGCCACTTATTTATTTTGATGTGGTAGAGTGGCATCTTTTCGATCGTGTCCTGCAGCAATTTGGTCAGATTCAGGGTATCCCAGAGCAGTTTGATACCAGCTAGGGACTTCATCGTATTGATCGACGAGAAAAAGCTCGTATTGACTAGCGTATCAAACATGCAGAGTACATCGATATTTATGATGCACGTTGAAATCACATTGTTCATGGTGATCCCATTTTGAGAGGTCGTTCATATATCGATAACTACATGGCTTGATTTTTTAGCATTACAGTGCGAGTCATTGACAGCCTCGGTATGCAGTTCTCAGATACGAAGGCGAGAGTTCTGCTGTGCGTCTTTTGGTAAGACTACGAAAATTAGTTTATGTTGTTTGTGTTATATTTTTATTTTATATTTTACAGTATATTGACTGTTTTATTTTTATTTTGTAGACTGATTCTATGTCGGGTCTTGTGTTGGACGCTCATCGTACTTTATCTACGACTGATGAGGATGAACGAATTCGGATACTGCGTGAGATAGAGAGAACAAGTTTCGAAATATTAGTGGCGATTGGTGTTGATCCATATAGCTGTGCATCTTGGTATGGAGCAGCCGATGCACCAAATATGAGATATACGCCGTCACCATATGTTCCACATATGTCATCACCGCATATTCCGCAGATGTCATCACTAGATACTGCACAGATGCCACCGTCTTTTGATCCACAGATGGCAGCGTCTTCTTCTTCCTACATCCCTCAGATGACATCACCGGATACCAATTGGCCATATGAGTATGATATTTTCTTTTCAGGCCCATCCGTGTATCCAGATGAGAGGGTTGAGCGGGTCGGTCAGTCCGTAGATGATCCAACAGCATTCGTTATACCTAAGCAGTATGACCAGCAGATCTCCTCCACTGATATAGGGGAGTAGCCATCACAGTAGGAGCAGGAGCAGCCGTTGAGGACCTTCCTGAGAAGGTCCAAGCGACCACGGGCACCACGACGTCCTTGTGAGACTTAGTATTTTTTAGATTTGTACTTAATATTTTTGAAACTTTTATTGTACTATTTTTTGTACGCTTAACATTTTTATTCTATTTAACATTATTAATTATTGATTTTATTTTATATTATTTAATTTCAAGTGATCGGATATTATGCTTTGTGGATATGGTTACACATACTCTAATATGTCTTAGAACATTAGGAGAGAAAAAGTTATGCCAAAAAGACTATAAAAATTATAATATAAATAATAATAGTATATCAGATAATTTAATTATGAGATGAATCGGACCGCACTGGTACATCTCGATCTGGTACGAGCACAAACAGCTACGTACGGTGCGGTATTGAAAAAAAATTTGAATTAAAATTTTTATTTTTTTAAATTTAAAATTATAATTTTTATTTTTTTTCTCATTTTTTTGATATTTTTTTATGATATTTTTTATTTTTTTAACCCCCATAAATTTTTTTGGGATATTTTTTTAAAAAAATTAATTTTAAATGAAAAAATAATTTGAATTTATGTTTTTTATTTGAGTTAACATTTGAATTTTTATTTTTTTTTCATTTTTTACTTCTTTGTTTGGAATATTTTTTAAAAAAAATAATTTGAAATGGGAAACATAATTTGAAATGGTTTTTTTTATTTTAATTAAATTTAAAATTTTTATTTTTTTAAATTAAAAATTATAATTTTTATTTTTTTCATAATTTTTAAATATTTTGCTCTTTTATGGTACTTTTTTTATTTTTTATTTTTTTGATATATATTTTTTAAAAATTAATTTGAAATGGAGAAAGTAATTTGAAATGATGGTTTTTATTTGAATTAAAATTAAAATTTTTATTTTTTTAAATTTAAAATTATAATTTTTATTTGGCACTCATTTTTTCTCATTTTTTCTTTTTTATGATTTTTTTATTTTTTATAATTTTTTAAGATTTTTTTGAGATATTTTTAAAAAAAATAAATTTTAAATGGATAAAATAATTTAAAATTATTTTTTTATTTGAATTAAAATTAAAATTTTTATTCTTTAAAATTTATTCAAAATTATAATTTTTATTTTTTCTATTTTTTTCTTCTTTTATGATATTTTTTTTTAAAAATTAATTTGAAAAGGAGATTGTAATTTGAAATGATGATTTTTATTTGAATAAAAATTAAAATTTTTATTTTTTTAAATTTTAAAATTATAATTTTAATTTCTTAAAATTTTTAATGATATTTTTAATTTTTTTTACACAAATTTTTTTCAGATATTTTTTTAAAAAGATAATTTGAAATGGAGATACTAATTTTAAATGATAATTTTTATTTTTAAGAAAATTAAAATTTTTATTTTTTTATAAATTTAATTTTTTTATTTTTTTTATTTTTATCATTTTTTTTATGAAAAAAATATCATTTCAAATGGCGTTTTTAAAAATACCATACTTTTTGTCATTTTTATTTTTTATTTTTATTTTTTTTACGTGGTCTACGTGAAAAATAGGAGGTGACGTGGCTATGATAAAATGCTATTCAAAATGACGTTTTACCGATTTTTCATCATTCTGATAAATAAATTTAAAATCATATTATTTAGATAAATAATTTTTTTATATTAATTAGGAAAAGAACTCTTCTCCCGCATGCGTTTGTGTACCTCCGAAGCCTCTCGGATCCCATCAACACCGATGCTCCCCCACGTGCGCTGTGGCTAGGATCAGGTAGTCGGTCTCCCTCGTGCGATTTCATCGACAACCGTGGCAGGGATGGACCTCCCTACTCGCACCTTCAGCAGCTTTGAGGCCGGCATCGGCCTCCCAGCACACCTTCTACCAAAGTCGAGTCCGGCATCGATGTCTTCTCAAGCCCCCATCGACATCGATCCTCGTCCGATCTGCAGATTCGAGGCTACCACCTTCATGGATGAAGCTGCCCACAGAACCACCGAAGTTCTCTCGTGCAACCCCAACGTCGAGGTCGAGATTGGTGGCTCCCGTGCCAGAACTTAGATCGGCGGTCCTGGGCCTCCTCAGGCCGCGTCGGAGCTTGGATCGATGGCCCCATCCTTCCCCATGTGCGTACGTACCCCTCCGGCCAATGCCTTCTCGATATACCTTAAGATCTGGCGTCGCTTCCATGCACGTGCCCTTCCAGCCACCTCCTCGACGTGCGTGCCTCCGTCGGCCCACTACAGTAAAAGGGAGAGTTAGCGATCATTTTTTGCCGACGCTTTTGAAAGCATCGGTAGGTTGCGCTAACCTGCCAACGCTTTTAAAAAGCGTCATGGTTCAACGACACTTAAAAGCATTGTAAAATTTTATCATTTTCAACGCCGACGCTTTTAGCAAAAGCATCGTTAAATAAAAAAAATATCGATATTTTGTTACGTCATTATTTAACGACGCTAAAAAGCGTCGTTAGGTTCGATTAATACCCCCGTTCTCCCGTGCCCTAATCTATCTGCCGCCGCCCTCTCCCACCCATTCCTCTATCTCCGCCGACCCCCATCTCCGTCGATTCTCCACCGCCGGCGCTGCACCCGCCGTACACACCGCACCGCCGTCCACCGCCGTCCACCGCTCCCTTCTGCTGCTGCGTCCGTCTATACCGCACCTACACCGTCCACGCCGTACGCCGTCCGCCCTCCTCGAAGCCACTCCACCGGCCCTCCTCCCCTCCCCCCTCCCGGCAGCATCTTCGCAGGCCTAAAAGATCCCTCTGATTCGATCTCGAGCTCAATTTGCCTTCTTCTTCGCCTCCTAATCCCAAGCTCCGGGTGTTCTCTTCAGCAGGAAAAGAAAGAGATGAGGAATACGGCGGCAATTCTTTAGCGGTGGATCCATTGTTTCCGTTCTAAGAGGTTACCTTTCCTTCCCGTTACCGTTTCGTTAAATTTTTTTGTCCAGATCTTCGCCTGTGTCCTTTTGCGTTCTATTATTTTTGGGAAGAAGGACGAAGTAACCACCGGAATTGCCTACCAGCCATTTTATAGAAAATGATCGGAGAGATGGTCACAAAATTCAGTAATTAACGGTACTTTGAGGGGCGGTGTTTGGGTGGCCAGTGACGGAAACGTGATGGAGTATTCGAGAACCAGAAACAGGGGAGAGCAGTCATGTGCTTGTCGCGGTGTTCCGACCGAGGCCAGTGAGGTGTGAAGGGTCTCGATTGGAAAGACGTGGTGTAATTGATAGAAAAAGCGTTTTTATTCTCTTGTTTCTTTTTTTTAGTATTATGATTACAACTTCTAACTGCTATGTCATGAATGCATCTTCTTATTTTTCTCTGTGAGTTTTAGCTGCTTCGAGGAACAAGTAATGGATGGGCCATTACTTCGAGGATGGTGGTGATCCAATAAGGTGTTCGTTAGGGGCTTAAGTGAAAAAAAAATATTAACATCCAATAGAATGGCGACATGCTAGTTTATGGCATGCAAAAGGACTTGTATCCCTCGTTTGGAGGTTGATATAGCTTTTGTTGGAGACAAGCAGCTAGTGTAGCAGCTTCACAACATTCTTCTCTGGACCATGGAGCTGCTTGAGAGCGTAAGAAATTCTATACGTTCTTGCAAATGAAAACAAAAGGAAAAAAAAAGGCTGGAACTTAGTTTGCAGCATTGCTTCAGCAACAAACATGCATATTATTAACATAACTGGGTCAATATGGGGAGAATAACTGGCTAGAGATGCTGAAGCATTACACTGCAATGTTTGCATTATCTCAGGGAATGGTTGCATACGAGGATATGTAACACGAGGAAGAAATTTCAAGGTTCTTTTTTAGCAAGTTTTTTGAAGATTGTAATGGATAGTTGAAATCTAGAGCAAGTGAAACTACTTAGCATGGTTTCTTCATTTTGAAAAAAAAAAAAAAAAACTACTTAGCATGGATTAACTTATTCTGCAACCACAGTCTTTATGAATGCAAAATGATATAAGTTAGAATATCAGCTCAGCATCATCATTCTGGTAAGGATGATGATCCTTTCAAAGTAGATTCCACACACTTATGGTACAAATAGTTTTGCCAGGGCCTACTCTCGTGATGCAACTACCTACCTCTTGGTCTTCGCAAAGCATTCTCTCACTAGTTTGCTCGAACTAAAGATAGATTCTAACCACTATCAAAGTGCGACACCAAGTACTGTATTTTGTACCATATATATATATATATATATATATATATATATATATATATATATATATATATATATATATGATTGAACTTAATTTTGCAGGAGAATGATTTTTTAGATAAGAGAGATGCGGTTGAAAATCCGATCGTATTCCAATGTTCATTGTTGATTAAGGCAATAAGCTATCGTATCGACAGTGCTTAATAAAATCAAAAATAATGAGACAAGAAAAATAATGAGGAATACTAACTATTTTTTTATGCAGCTCACCTTTATCATATGATCCTTGATATTATTTTAATAATATTTTAAAAATATTAGAAAATATCACTGTGCCCCATATTCATGATAAATTTTCATGTATTAGTTTGTAGCTCATCTTCATTATATAATTCGTGACATTATTGTAATGATATTTTTAAAAAAATATCAAAAAATAATGTACATATTCTATTGCATTGCATAGAACCATAGACCCGTCTTTTGATTAATGTACATATTCTATTGTATCCATATATTTATTTATTTTTGTACGGATAAAAGAATTATATACATTGATCAATTGATTGTCCAGTATGGATAATTTAAAAAATGTGAGTAATTCTATAGGTCATTACAATAATCAAATGGTATGCTGGGGGTTCGAAAAAAATTTCGGACGGTATTTTTCTTTTGTTCTCCCTATACGGGAGAACTAAGAAAAAATACTACCGAAATTTTTTTCGGCTCTTGTTGCATATCATTTGATTACTGTAATTGACCTATAGAATTAATACATTTTCTGAATGGGATAAGACCTTCTTTACCTATTAGTTGATGATAGCAAGCATTTACTATGTAAACCATATCATATCTAAATGTATTTTTGAGTCTTCAAGTTATATAATGAACTACAATAGCTGTTATTTTTTTAGATTTTATTTAATGACTGATATTTTTTACTCATTGCATTAATATAGATTGTATAATTTTTTTTTATTTTTAGATAAATTGCAAGTTCGATCATTTTTATCCTACAATGGACAAAAGTTGGATAAATAAACCAAGGAATAGTAAAGAATATTTAGATAAAGTTCATGACTTCATTAAATTTGATATGGAAAAAAGTAGTTTGAATAGAAAGATTTTATGTCCATATCGGAAATGTGTAAATAGTTCTTTTTTAGATCCACAAATTGTTGAAGAATATTTGGTATGGAATGATTTTTTAAGAGGTTATACCGACTGAATTTTTCATGGAAAATCTATGTTGCCATCATCATGTAACCAACCCCTGACTCATTTTGGATCCACTAGCCTACAAGATAATTCTGCAAGAGATGATGATATAAGGGATTTGATCACAAATACTTTTGGACTTGGTGTTCAAAATTTAGGAGAATCCAGTAGTATATAAGAAACAATTGGGATGTTTGATGGATGTATGCATACGGAACATATGCATGTTGAGGAGCCTATACATACATCTAATGATGAGACAGCTCATTATCACACCTTAATGAAAGATGTAGATGAAGAATTATATCCGGGTTGTATGAAATTTTCTAAGATTTCTTTTCTTGTACATTTATTATATTTAAAATATTTGAATGGATGGTCTGAGAAGAGTTTTACCATGCTGCTCAAGTTATTAAAGGATGCATTTCTAGAAAGCACTCGTTTACCACCATCGTATTATGAAACCAAGAAAGTAGTAAAGAAATTGGATCTTGGATACGAAAAGATTCATAGTTGTCCGAAAGATTGTATGTTATATTCGGATGAAAATGCTAATCAAGAGTCATGCAATGTATGTGGATCTTCAAGATGGATAACACAAAAAGAAGATCGAGATGATGTACTGAATGAATTGGATGCAACACGGAGTAAAAAGAAATCGGCGAACGTATTGCGTTACTTTCCTCTTATACCTAGATTGAAAAGGATTTATGCATCATCAAAAATAGCTTCATCAATGAGATGGTATGACGAAGGATGTACAAAAGATGGAATGTTGAGACATCTAGCAGATAGTCTTCAATGAAAAGCATTTGATGATAGGCATCCTGATTTTGCCTCTGATGTTCGCAGTGTTAGGTTTGGCTTAGCTTCTAATGGTCTCAATCCATTTCGGATCCTGAGTTCTACCTACAGCACTTGGCCAATCGTTTTGATACCTTACAATTTGTCACCATGGATGTGCATGAAACAATCATCACTTATTTTGTCAATGGTTATTCCGGGAGATAAGGATCCAGGCAATGATATTGATATTTTTCTACAGCCTTTAATAAAGAAATTGAAACAGTTATGGGAGGGTATTGATGCATTTGATGCTTCCAACGGCCAAACATTTAAACTACGGGCAGCTTTGTTATGGACTATTAATGATTTTCCAGCATATGCCAATTTATCTGGCTGGAGTATAAAGGGACGGGTCGCATGTCCTCATTGTGGAGATTCAACACATTCAATTTGGTTAAAACATGGAGGTAAATTTTGTTAAATGGGACATCATCGATGGTTGGAAGCAAATCATCCATTTCGATTTCAGAAAGATTTGTTTGATGGTACTATAGAATTGGTATGTGCCCTTATTCCACCTTCTGAAATTGATGTTCATAGACAAATGGATGGCATCAATTACAGCTATGGTAAGCACTCAAAGTTCTCTAAAAAAAGGGGAAGGGATGATGTTGAAAGCTCAATGCACGAAGGGTTAACAGAGGAAGTCAGTATCAGTACTATAGATGCAGAGGTGTTTCAAGATCCAGACAATTATTTCAAGGATGAAAATGAGGAAGACACACAGATAGCATCTACACAATAGCCCAATAAATATTTATGAAAAAAATGAAGTATCTTTTTTGACTTACCTTATTGGAAACATAATCTTATTCAGCACAATCTTGATGTCATGCATATAGAGAAGAATGTTTATGATAATTTACTTGGAACATTTTTAAACCTTGATGGAGAGAGCAAAGATAACATGAAGGCACGTCTTGATTTAAAAGAAATGGGTATCCGACAGGAGCTTCATCCTAAAATGCTTGCTAATGATAGAATTTATGTGCCTCCTGCATGTTACACAATGTCTGCTTGAGAAAAGGATAATTTTTTGGGAGTTTTGAAAAGTATCAAGATACCTGATGGATATGCATCAAATATTTCACGATGTGTGCATCTAAAAGATCAAAAACTTTCAAATCTTAAAAGTCATGATGGTCACATATTGATGTAAGATATCTTTCCAATAGCTTTAAGATAATCATTATCGAAACAAGTTATTGCAATTGTACTTTGATTATCATCATTCTTTAAGGCATTATGTTCCAAAGTTATTGATCCTCGAAAACTTGATCAGTTAGAATCCGATATTGCAATTACACTTTGCCAGATGGAAAAAATTTTTTCTTCTGAATTTTCACTATTATAGTACATCTGCTCATTCACCTAGCTTCAGAAGTTAAAGTTGGTGGACCGGTACATTATAGATGGATGTATCCTATTGAGAGGTATTATTGCAAACCTTAAATCTTTTGATAATTTTATTAGAAACAACAGCATACTGATATTTTAATAAATATTTAATTCTTCAAGGTATCTTATGCGTCTTAAGATTATGTGCGAAATAGAGCCTATCCCGAAGGCTCGATTGCTGAAGGATATATTGCGGATGAATGTTTGATATTTTGTTCAAGATATCTTCAAGGTGCAGAGACTATTTTTAGTCGACCTCAACGGTATAATGACTTTGTGGAGAATGCAGAACTGTATAAGTTCTCAACTGCTGAAAAATTCTTGGAAAGAGCTGAAAGTATTGTACTTGATCAAAAATCCTTAGCACAAGCACATCGTTATGTGTTACTTCATAGTGACATAATATCTGACCATCGCAGGTTAGTATATTTAAGGCATGACATCAAGATTTAAATTTTATATTAGATATAATGTTCTAAATGATATATTTATATTTTATGCAGTGAATTTTTAATTTATCAGAGACGAGCCAATCATAACATTCGTCCTAATGCAAGGATTGAACAGCGATGGTTGGTCGAGTTATTTTCTATGTGACTTTCGAATCAGGTGTGATTTATATTTAATTGTGGGATACATTAATTTTTGATACATATTTAATATTAGATAACTCAACAGCACTTCATATCATTTTTTTTAGGTATCAAAGATGATGGAGAGAAATAATTCAGATGAACTAATAGCTCTTGCTCGAGGACCTAACAAGATTGTGAATAGATATAACGGTTTCATAATTAATGGCTTTAAATTTCATACTAGAGAATGGAAGAAATTTAGAAAAACACAGAATAGCGGTGTTATGGTGGAAGCAGATGGAAAATCCTATTATGGTGCACTTAAAGATATCTATGAGTTGGATTATTATGAAAAATTTAAAGTAGTATTGTTTAAATGTGATTGGGTAGACATAAACTCATCAAGAGATTTGAAACAAGATGCAAATGGATTTACACTTGTAAATTTTTCAAGGTTGATACACACTGGTATGTTATTGAAGGATGATCCATTCATTTTTTCATCTCAAGCTCGTCAAGTATTTTATGTACAAGACTCAAAAGATAAAGATTGGTTTACTGTCATCAAAATAAAACCTGGAGACTTATATGATATGGAAAACCAAGTGAAGGATGATGACGATGACACTTATACATAATGTATGCCCTACAATTTTGTGCCAGCTGATGATTTAAATACTATGACGACATTGGTTAGGACAGAATTTGAAGGAAACACTACTGCTTGATTATTACTGGTAATAATTATTTATGATGTATATAATTTGCATTAATTATTGTGTTATTTTACTCCATATATTAACTGATTCTACCTTTTATTTATATAAATGCTAGGTGACATCATGCGTCGCAGGGGACGATATGCTGGTGTGCAATTCCAGTTTTCACAAACAGAGGTCGGTACGTCTTCTTCAGCACAGTAGCCTGAGGTCAGTTCAGCTGCACAGCATTCCGAGCCCTGTCCTTCTTCATCATCAGCACAGCACGTCCTCCTGTTCATCAGCCAGATGATGAGATACATGTGCAGGGTATATATTGTCTTTCATGTAAATTTATTTTTATTTTATTTTATGTATATTTATGATATCGTTACTTTTATGTATTTTTTGCAGACGGATCCGAGAGAGTACGCCCCAAAATGCAGATCCACAGTAGTACGAGATGTGTGGCAGATGCGTGAGGGCGAGAGAATTATTGTGAAGTACAATCAGCTAGGTCAGTCAATTAAGAAAGCTGCCTGCTTATTGACTTTATTTTTGGGGACTGTTGCTCGGAGGCCTCAGCTATGTCCATTGGGCTATGCAAAATGGAATGACATGCTTCCAACATACAAAGTTGAGCTCCTCCGAGTTATAGAGGTAATGAATTGATGTTCATACTGTATATTAATTGTTAATCACTTATATAATTTATTTCATTTAACTTTTTTTTTTATAGAGCAAGTTTGTTCTCCCTCCATCCACTCATGATTTTGTAATGAAGTCTCTCAACCGCAAATGGAAAGAATATAAAGCACAATTGAAGAGGGACTATATGAGATAGGGTATGACAGAGGAGGAGGTTGCTAGGAATTATCCTCCTGATGTACCCCCTCATCAGTGGATGGAGTTGGTTCATTATTGGTTCTCCGAGAGGGCACAGGTATATTATCTGCTCATTATCTTTTTTTTTAAATATTTTATAAAAATATTGATTTATATTGTATATTATATATTATACATATAACAAGTTCTTTATTTTATTTTACAGACTTATTCTGCTATTGGTAGAGCTGCACGAGCAGCTCAGTCTGTTCCTCATACATCGGGGTCGAAGAGTTATGCACGACTCCGACAGGAGTTTGTATGTTCCTCAGACTTTCAAAATTAACTTCTAATTTTTATGTTGAAATATTTATATAACTAATATCATTATGTATCGTGGACCATGTCTGTATCATGATACTCATATATTTTTTTAAATTATTATAACTGTTTGCTTAAAATTGAAATTATTTGTGTAGGTGGATGAGCATGGGAGGGAACCCAATAAAGTGAAATTTTACCGGATGACTCATATTTATCAGGATAGTACTTTTGTTCGAGATGAGTCGAGAGATTTATATAAATGACATTATTAATATTCTATTTTTTGCAATGATTTTAATTTAATTTTGTTAGCTATTAATGTATAACTCTTGTTTTCAAAATAAATACAGGAGAGGGCTACATCTCTCATTACGGAGTGTGATGACGAGTCCGCAGCATCTACGCAGCAGAGCTGTATTGAGACCAAGGTGTTCACAGAGTTGATGGGACCAGAGCGCTACGGCCGAGTAAGGGGTTATGGAGTAGGAGTCACCCCCACTCAGTTATCTGTGGTTAGTAGATATACGCAGCATGCTACAGTAGATGCTCAGGATTCACACGTCCGTAGACTCAAAGCGGAGATACAGGAGATTAGACAGAGTCGTGCCGCTGAGATGGAAGAGATGCGACAGAGCCGTGCCGAGATGCAGGCCATGAGGGGACAGATTGATCGGCTTACATCTTTATTAGAGATGTATGGCCCATCTCAGATAAATACATATTATTAAATATATATTTTTATATTAATTTAATGATCTATATATTTTTATTTATAAATATGCAAATCAAGCTTTTCATATATTTCTTGTAGGCTCCTGGCACATCAGGCACCCGTCGAGACGGCGGCACGTCACGTGGAGACAGCGACGACCATTCGCCTGCAGATTGACATCATTTTATTTTTATTGTAGTCTTATATTTATTTATATTACTCTTGATTGTAATGGATGATTAGTACTTTATTTTTATTTATATATAACAATGTCTTTGGGTTTGGTTAAATTTGCTATTAAAGTTTGCTTTTGGTGTGAATGGTGATGATTGTACAGGTTTATGTTTGAATAATTGATATAATTTTGTACAGGAATGTATGTATTCTTTTTTTTATATATAAAATATGTATATTTTTTTTTCTGTTAAAAAATTTAACGACGTTTATAAGCGTCGTTAATACAGTGTATTAACGACGCTTATAAGCATCGCTAGTGACTTAACTGCCGATGCTTCGAAAAATGTCTTGATAGAATAGAGGATGCTTTGTCATTAACGACGCTAAAAAACGCCGTTAAAATTTAATTTTACAACGCTTTAAAGCGTCGTTAGAAAATATTGCGACGCTTTAAAACGTTGGCGCTTTTCGTCTCCACTCTTACATAGGCGACGCTTTCGCGATGTTTTTTGAAGCATCATAAAGCTTATTGACGATGCTTATTAGCATCGTAAAATACCTTTTATAGCGTCGCCTTTTATCATTTTCACTGTAGTGACCGACCCCATCTCCGGTACTACTCCTTCGGCCATCTCCGCCTTTATACACTCTGCCCTCTTTCGACCCGGGCCTCCTAAGCCTAGACCGGCATCTACAGATCCAGGCCCCGTCGGATCGACGATCAAAGGCTCGTGCAAGCTCCTATCAAATTTCTCGCATGCGCTGACCAGCATTAGAGCTCGTAGTTGATCCGATCCTACGTGGTACTGAAGCCCTCCACCTGCCAAACCTGTTGGTCGAACAGACCTCGGATAGCACTGAAACCCAGTGAAGAAACGCCGATAATTTACCAGGTTTGGCGGGGACCACGCTCTTCTTTCGTGCATCCATTCTCCATCCCCCTGTTCCGAGGTGTAGAGGTTGCGCCCCTCTCTCAACACCAAACCCATCAACAGACGCCGAAGTCCATTAACTGACCCGATCCCGAGCTGTGCCTTCCGCATGTGCCCTCACTGGCCATCACAACCCCAGAAAGCCCTCGGAGTATACCCAGCGTTGAAGCTACCCACGGTGGCATCGCACACCCATGCGCATGCATTCTGGTCTGCATCGAATCTACCTCCGATGCAGCCGAAGCTCTCTCGCGCCGAGGTCACCACCGACATAGCTGAAGCCATCTGCAAGTGGCCGTGCTCCCTGCATGCACACATCTAACAGCCCCGAAGCCTGACCGCGCACTCTTGGCCCCGACGGCCATGGGCTTCACTAGGTCCGAGCCTTCGGGGGTCCAAGCCCCCGGGTCGATGCTGCCAATTTCCCCCAGCTCTTGGATCTGAGCTCCTCCCTCTGTGGCACCAATCTCTTCGAGATCCAAGCTCCCTTAGACTGTCGGTATCGATCTCTCTTCTGCGAACCCTCACTGCTTACCTCACCCTCATGAGCCCCTCGCTGCCGAACTTTGGCTTCGGCCGACCTCTATTTTGGCCATTGAATTTAGTGGGAGGCTCCAACATACCGCATTAAATCAGACCATCTTGGGACTAATGGGATGCGCACCAACCCATCATGCTCCAAGGGCTCACACCTGGGCCACTTGCGGAGACAACAGACTACCAATCAAATAGGGTCCCATTAAATATTGATGCTAAGATCGGTAATACGTCGGCTGCTATGCAGTAATTGAAGATATTGGGGTCTTTAGCTTTGTCTCATGTAATGCATCCTGAGTACTGTTTGAATTTCATTGATAGCTGATCGAAAAATTCATCAACTAGGTACTCCAAAAGAGTGCCTAAGAGAAGAAGAGACTGAGATAATATGAAGACTATTGGAAAGATAATATCTCAGCTACACCGAAGACAAACCAACAGAGGGCTCTTCACAAATGATATGCAGAAATATTATTACAATCAGTAGGAAATAAATGAGTATAATCTCAACAATAAGAATATGGTCGAGGTCGAAGAGTGTCGATAAAGATCCAAAAGCCCCTCACTCTTCAACGAGCAACGCCGACAAAGGCTCAAGGCCTCTCGCTCTTTAGCAAGCAGAGTTAAAGCCCCTAGAAACCAAAACGGATGCTTTCATTTTTTGTGTACAGTTCTATGATGGCCCAATGATGTTCCTTGTCTGCGAGTAGGCCGACTCGGAGTCACAAACACATCGCCACGGTTGAAAGGATGCCCTTGGAATGTCTTCGGCAAATCTGCATACTCCCTTCACCCGACCCAGTTATGACTCAGACTTGAGAGTAGGGGACTAGTGTTGGGGGTACTCCGCGCTCTCTTCACGCATTTGAGCTCGCCTCGACCTCCGACCCTAATATCGGCCTCCACCCCCAGCTTTGGCCAGTGGCCCCCAAAGAAGCTTCTTTATAGCTCCATCACATCATTCCATTAAAAAATGAGAGCAATAATGAGTAAGGCAAGCTTGAAAGAAAAGAAACTATTTCTCCTCTGATTGTCCAGGTTGCATCTAAAAATTTTTTTATTCATCTATATGATTAAGAATCAAATCCTTACTTGATTAACAGTGAAACCAGAGATTAAATCTCAAATTATCTAGATTAAACCTTCGTGGAGGCCTGGAAATACAGACCCTCTATTTCGTATGCACGCCAGATGCCGCAAAAAAGTAGGATGAACTCCAACCCAATTGCCTTCGCAAGCCAACCAAATGAGGGAGGAGATGTGCTGGTGTAACACCTCACACCAGCAGATGGGATGCCCAAGAAGGATCCACACCCAAGAAGAGGAGGCGGCAACAAAGGGAGAGATGTAGGAGAAGATTAAGGATCTCTCTCTTCAAACATCTCTCTCTTTCTCTCTTCTCTCAATTTAATTTGTTTGCCATGCATCCATAGGTAGAGACCCTCTTTATTTATAAATGATTCTCATGACCTAATGAGAGTAGGATTCTTAACTCAAATTGGATTTGAATTGATCCAATACTCATGAAAGAAGAATTTCTACATGAGATAGAATTGCTATCACATATGACATTCAACTTGCACCCACTCCCTCACCCACATGGGATGCCCCAAACCAAATCCATATCAAATGTTGGTCAGCCCACATGGGAGGATATTCCTAATGCAAGTAGGAATGCTCATATCTCATCCAAAACAGGTCCAATTTGAATCCAATTCAAAACTGGTTCGAAACAATTTCGAAAGGCTGTCAATCCCAAACTCTTTAAGACTTTTATACCAAATCTAACTTGAATTTTGAACCCAATTTAAGATTAATTAATTTAAATCTAATCTAAAATTAATCAGCTCTTAAATTTAATCTTTCATGTGCTCTATGGATCATAGATCAGAAACTGTTCATCTCCGGGATTGAACCTGAACCTCATGTGTAGTACTAGCTAGACATAGTCAACTCTTCAATCCCATTTGATCCATAACTTAATTCTCAATCAAGTTAGCTTATATATTCAATCAAGTCAAGTACTTCTAAATTGGACATATAAACATAGGTCAATTTCTTCCTACTTTGTCTGACTTGTGTGTGTGATTCCATAAGCCGGTAGCACAGGAACCGATTTCTGTACTAATCGAGATACCATCTAGTAATGGTTTTCGATATCCAAATAGATCAAATTATCATAAAAAAATATTTTAGAACCCATACACATGGTTATCGTGTAGTTCATTCTTTTGACTCTGAATGCTCTAGAATGGTCTTAGATTAACTGTCAACCAAGATTGCTTCATCCGTATTGTATTTCAACCTTTCAAATCCATCTCATAGATTATTTTGGCCAAGGCTTTGCTAAATTGAAATACAATGATACATCAACTCCAATAATCTGGAGAGGTCAATCCCATCTTGATCCACATACAGACTTTGTAAGTATTTGACTGTACCCAATAGTCTTCGGTCACTGCATTAGAAGTCCAGATAGTCTGGCATCAAAGCACAGTAAGTTGCTTGCAAGTCACTATGGTGATCTCAGATCTGAAGGATACTTATACCCATGTGTTTCACGAATAGCTCCTGATAGCAGAATGCTCAGCAAGTGAGTCATTTGTTCAGTAATGATGTACCTCTATATCTCATCTGTATGTCATATCATTATCACCACACTCTTTGATTAAGAGGACAACCAATCCATATGACACACAACGATCTTTACTTGATAAACGTCATCGTCCTGTAATGACGTATCATTTGATCGTGAACATATTTAAGAACTATACGATAAATTCTCTCTTTATCGCATACTAGCATAGTTCTAAAGAATTCATCACAACACAAGAGTTCCAAGAAGATGTTACTTTGTGATGAAAAATGTCAGAATAACTTTTATTCAATAATCAATAATTCATATACAAAGATGAACTCAATCGTCACACGATTGATTTTAGGACATAATTTCCAACAAAATCTCCCTATATTCTCAACGACAGGAACATGGTCGAGGTTGAAGTCAAATGAAGGCCTGTACCAGAGTCGGATCTTGGCCAATCCAAAGTCAAACTATCGAACCTCATATGTCGATTCAAGAGATATCGTGGCTCAAGCTTCTTCTTCAGGGATCTTTGGCCAATCCTTACTCCTAATTATATGTTCGTCAGTGACTATAACAAAATATTCTGAGAGAAGTAAACCCACTGTGGATGATATTTTTATGCCAGTCGAAGACATGGGATGGAGGATCTTCGAATTACGCTACCCGCCATGCACATGCTTGAGCATCCACCCCTGGGTCACTTGGATCTAACAGGGGCATTGGTTGCCTCTCTCCCGCTCACTTCCTCCTCCGCCCCTGCATCACAACAAGATGAAAAAGATAAGAGACAAGGAGCAAGGGAAAGAGAAAAGGTGGCAGCCAAAAGGAAGGGGAAAGAGCATGCTCTCACTTGCACTCATTAGAGCCAAAGCTCCTCCCTTGCACGCGCATGACCTCCGAAGATGCCGGACTTTGCTGGATCTATAAGTTTGAAGTCCCCTTTCTGAGCACCTCGAGTGACCCTGGGGCCACCCATGGCGGCTTCGTGGCCCCCACTTGTATTGACTTCAGTCATGTCGAAGTTATCTGTGGATGGCTCGAAGCTCCATTTTCACTAACTAATCCATATTTGCTGATCCATCTTTGGTGGTGCCGAACTATCTAATGACCCCAGTCCAGTCTCCAAGCGGCTGTCACGTTTGACCATTAAAGGTGGCTGCCTATCATGATGATCGTAGGAAGCCTTTTTATGGCCCATCACGTCAGCTCGTTTGTAAATGTAGGTGGTTGTTGGGGGTGTTTCTGCATTAGCCGAAGACGTAGGATGCCCTGGATCACTTGAATTTGGCAAGAGGCGTTAATTGCCTCTTCCCCTCTTGTCCCATCATGAGCAAAGATAAAGGAAAAAGAAGATGAGGCTGAAGAGAGAAAAGATGGCAGGAGAGGAAGAAAAGGAGAGAATGTATCCGCATGTCCAGCTTTGGCCCGCAAACATCCATGCTCTCTGTGTGTGTCTGAGCTCGCCTCAATCTCCAACCCTGACGTCGGCCTCCACCCTGAGCTTTGGCCAGTAGCCCCTAAAGAAGCTCCTCTATAGCTCCAACATATCACCCCATTAAAAAATAAGAGCAATAATGAGTACAGCAAGCCCCCACCCCCCCCCCAACTCCCAATATTCTTAGCAACAAGAATATGATCGAGGTCGAAGTCAAATGGAGGCCTGTATTGGAGTCGGATCTTGGCCAATTCAAAGTCAAATTGTCAAATCTCAGATGTGGATTCAAGGGATACTGTGGCTCAAGCTTCTTTTTCAAGGATCTTTGGCCAATCCTTACTCCTAATCATTTATCGCGTCAGTGAATATAACAAATATTCTGGGAGAAGTAAACCCCCTATGGGGGATATTTTCATATCAATCGAAGATATGAGATGGAGGATCTTCGAATTACGCTACCCATTGTGCACATGCTTGAAGATCCACCCTTGGGTCACTTGGATCTGACAGGGGGATTGGTTGCTTCTCTCTCGCTCACTTCTTTCTCCCATTGGGCATCACAACAAGACGAAAAAGATAAGAAGAGTAAGGGAAAGAGAAAAGGTAGCAGCCAAAAGGAAGGGGAAAAAATATTTTCTCACATGCACTCAGCAAAGCCAAAGCTCCTCTCTTGCACGTGCATGACCTCCGAAGATGCCGGGCTTTGCTGGATCTATGAGTCTGAAGTCTCCTTTCTTAACACCTCAAGCGACCTTGGGGCCACCCATTGTGGCTCTGCGGCCCCCGCTTGTATTAACTTCAGCCATGTCGAAGTTACCTGTGGATAGCCCGAAGCTCTATTTTCACCAACTGATCCACATTTGCTAATCCATCTTTGGTGATGCCGAAGTATCTAATGACCCCAATCCAGTCTCTAATGGTTGTCACATTTGACCATTAAAGATGGCTACCTGTCATGATGATCGTAGGAAGCCTTTTTATGGCCCATCACATCACACCATTAGTAAGTGTAGGTGGTCACGAGCAGGGCGAATTCTCCACCCACTCCAATCGTTACTTGTCAGCCTATACCATTAATAGGGATGGCCCCCATGTGCCATAAGGCAACGTTGCCAAACACGACTCTCAAGGATATTTAATGGGAGACAAAATATCTCTGACAATTCATGCTCTCCCACGGCTCCAGCCTCCCACTATAAATAAAGATAAAATAGGAATCTTAAGGTACGCCTCCTCTTCTTCTCAAAAATACTCGCTCTTCTCCTCCTGTTATAAAAAATCTGACTTGAGCGTCGGAAGACCCCTGCTAGAGGTGGCTCCGGTGGAGACTTTTCTTGCGGGTCCGGCTCACCAGACTTCTTTGTTTATACATAAAATTAAATATTTATTGATATTTTTATTAGATATATATATATCTTTATTTTATTATTTATTATAAAATATTTTTTTAAAAAATTATTAATAAATTATTACTTTGCCTTCCTTTGATGTCATGCTTTGCCATTATCGGTACGGTAAGCCGCAGATAGCAACAGGGATGGCAGGCCCGTCGATGCGAATGCGGGAGCTGATGAGGGTGCCCAGGTAGAGGAAGTCGGAGGCGACATGGGTGGAGGGGAGGAGTAGAGCTTGCGACCGTCAGAGAAGGTGGAGTTGGGGTGGGGGGGTGGGCAGAGGTGGGCTTGAAATAGGTACACTTGCGCCAGCCACGGAAGACACCGATGGCATGAGGGAGAGCAGGGGCAGAGCTCTGAGCAGTCGAGTTTTTGGTATGGCAAGCCCTAAGCGGTAGCGGGGGCGGTGGGCTGGTCGATGCAGATGCGGGAGCGAGAGCTGACAAGGGTGCCGAGGTAAAGAAAATCAAAGGTGATGGGGGTGGAGGATGAGGAGTATAGCTTGCGGCCGTCGAAGGTGGAGTCAGGGTGGGGAAGAGATGGAGACTGTCAGAGTGAGCATCCTTGCCGGTGGTATGGCTGCAACGGTGAGAGCAATCTTGGCAGGAGAGTGGTGGCATGAGGGTATTGATTATTTCAGAAAGAGGAGGAAGAGGGGTATTTTGGGAAGGAAGGGAACAAGGATTGGGTTGGGGATGGAGAGGAGGTTAGGGGGAAGGAGGATTGGTTGAGGGCTCTCCTATTGTGGGTGGGAGCATGGGTGGAGGGTAAGAGGAATTAGATGAAGGTTAGAAGAAGGAAGCAGACCAAAATGTGCCTCACAAGAACTTGGATTGAAATCATGAATTCAAGCTACAGTGATGAGTAGGTTCATCACTTCTCTAAGACAAGGATAACGGTTAGTGCTAATAATTTCAAACTTCTGCTCGATAGGTCTTGCAAGGCCACATAATTTTTAAGATTTTTTTTAATATTATTTTTTAAACTTATCTCCAACTTTATCTCCTTTCCAATCTTATTTTTCAAAATACGCAGAGGCGCTGAGTAGGCTACCACGTCACAAAGCCGTATTTTGATCCTGTGATTTCAAGATGATGTGATTCTTTGAAATCATGGATTGAACATACGATTTCATTCCTCCTTTTTTTTTCTCCTTTTGTACCAAGGGGTGAGGGCTAAAGAGGCAAGGAGGCATAGGCAGAGGACATGCGGGTGCAGGGTGGGAGGTGGGGAGGGACCGCAGGGGGGCATGAGGTGTGAGTGCCGGTGCCGAGGGATGTGGAACTGTAGGGGCGTGGGGTGGAAGTGCCGGTGCCGAGGGACGTGGAGTCATGGGGGGTGAGGGTGCGGACTTTGTCAGGGCCGGAAGGGAGGGGAGGCATTGGGTGGCAGGTGTTGCGTGGATCCATAGGGGCCACAGAGGAATGACGGGCAAGGGGCCATAGGGGGTGTGGCGCGGATGGCGACAGCCTGGACGTCGCGAGGGGAGAGGGAGGTGGTGAGGAGGGGAGGCCCATGGTGGCGGGGAGGTCTGGGCGTGGGGCTCGAGAAGAGTGTGGAGGAGTCGCTGGTGACATATCGGAGGGGGTGGGTGCAGATCGACCGCAAATAAAGGAAAGCGGAGAATCAGAGAGGAAGGAAGAAAAAAATAACAATAAAATATTTTATTTTATTAATAATAAAATATTTTTATTCTATTAATAATAAAATATTATTATTTTATTAATAATAATAATACAACACGATGTTAGAGGGGGCATGGAGCAGCAATGGATGGGTGGAGGAGCCGTAGATGATGACAGAGGGGGCTGGCCGCAGAGAACAAAAATTTTATTTGAATAAATTTTATTTAAATATATTTTATATTTTAGTATTTGATTATATTTGATTTGAACAATCAAAAATTTTATTTGAATAAATTTTATTTAAATATATTTTATATTTTAGTATTTGATTATATTTGATTTGAACAATAATTATATTCAAAAATTTATTTCAGATAATATCATCCATTTCAAACCCAACAAAACTTACACAATAATGATGGACGGTTGTTTTATCTGTTTCAAACTCAGCTGTGTGAAATAATTATTGAATTTTAAAAAAATTAAATCAAATTAAATTTAATAAATAATTTTAAATAAATAAATATAAAAATTAATAAAAATAATTTGTCGAAGCAAAAATCGATGATCAAGAATCGAATCGACAGCTAAATGATGGTCAAAATTGAAGCGGAGATCAGTGGTCGAGCCTCCATCGGGCCCCAATCATTACCTTCCTTTCTTCCATTGTCGTGCAACACCTCCACGCATAACGCAACGTACTTCAGATGCCAGAGGTGGGAGGTTCGTTGCTGAAATGTAATTACCTAGGGATCGATAAGCCTGTCTCTCATCTGATCAGATAGATAAAGAGGGAGAGCTCTTTTCTAAAATAATATTAAAAAAAATATTTATAAAAATAATTCAAAATCTAACTTTTTTACCAAAGTAATGCAAAAGAAAAAAATACCATTTTGAATGGCGCTTTTTTTCCTTCCACGTCACCCCTTTTTTCCACGATGGCACCATCTCAAAAAAAAAAAAAGGAAACGCCATTTAAAATGATATTTTTAAAAATGCCATTTTGAATGACGTTTTTATAAACACCATTTAAAATGGTATTTTTTATTTTTTCCACCAAAAAAATAAGAAAAAAATTGAGAAAAAATGGGAAAAAATAATTTTTAAAATTTTAAATTAATAAATAAATTAAAATTTTAATTTTGATTACAATTTAAAATATAAAGATTTGAATTTGTAATTCAAATAAAAAAATAATTTTAGATATTTTTTTAATTTTTTTTTTAAAAATGTCTTAAAAAATCTTAAAAAATTTAAAAATTAAAAATATCATAGAAAATGAAAAAAAGAGAAAGAAATATGAAAGAAATAAAAATTTTAAATTTAATTGAAAAACAACATTTCAAATGCTTGTCAAAAAAATTTAAAAAAAATTTCAAAAATAAAAAGTACCATTAAAAAATAAAAATTTTAAAAAAATAAAAAAAAATAAGAATTATAATTTAAAATTTAAAAAAAATAAAATTTTAAAGATTAATTGAAATAAAAATATTATTTCAAATTACTTTCTCAAATTAAAATTAATTTATTTAAAAAGAATTCAAAAAAAATAAAAAAAAAATAGCCTAAAAAATTTCATAAAAATAGAAAGAAACGTAAAAAAATAAAAAAATTACATAATTATAAATGTGACTTAAAAAAAAATTAATTTGAATTAAATTTTGATAAAAAAATAAATGCATAAATAAGTGAAAAAATGAAAAAAAATATGGAAAAAAAATTATAAATTGAACTTTAAAAAAAATATTTTTTTTTAAATTATTGTAAAAAAATTATCTCAAGAAAAGAAAAAAATATTGTAAAAAAATAAAAAAAATACCCTAAAAAAGAAAAAAATAATAAAATTGCAAAAAAAATAAAAATTATAATTCTAATTGAAAAACAAAATTTTTAATTTTTAATTTTAAAAAATAAAAGTTATAATTATAATTGAAATAAAAAATATCATTTTAAATAATTAAATTAATTTAAACATAATTGTTTAAAAAATATTTTAAGTAAAGGAAAAGAATACGTAATAGAATGCTAAAAAGATAAAAATGGAAGAAAATTGAAATTATAATTTCAAATGATAAAAATTTTAAAAAAAAATTAAAAAAAATATCATAAAAAAATAAATAAATAATAGTAATAAAATAGGAATTATAATTATAAAGTAAAAAAGAAATTTAATTTTAATTTAAATTAAAAATTATCATTTAAATTATTATCCTTATTATTTAATTAAATTTATTTATTAAAAGATCATAAAAAAATAATTAAAAAATTAAAAAAATTAAAAAAATCAAAAAAAAAGAGAAAACGCTAAAGAGAATGGCGTTTTCTCCTCCCCAAACCCCTTCTTCTCTCCTTCTCCCTTCTCCCTTCTCCCTTCTCCCTTCTCCATCTTCTCCGGCGTCTCTCCGGCGGCACGGCGGCACGACGGCACGGCGGCAAGCTCTCGGCGGCGGTGAGCTCTTCCCGCCTCTCTCTCCCTCTTCCTCTCTCTCTCCCTCTTCCCCTCTCTCTCTTTTCCCATTTCTCTCATGCCGGCGGCGGGCCGCGCGTCCCGATGACGGGCCGCGCATCCCGGCGGCGGGCTGCGCACCCTGACGGCGGGCCTCGGCCCCCTCCTTTCCCTCTTCCTCTCTCTCTCTCTCTTCCTCTCTCTCTCCCTTTTCCTTGGCCGCCGGCCACAGACGGCCGGCGGCGGGCCGCGCGACCCGACGGCAGGCCCCAACCCCATCCTCTCCCTCTTCCCTCTCTCTCTCTTCCTCTCTCTCTCCCTTCTCCTTGGCCACCGGCCACAGACGGCCGGCGGTGGGCCGCGCGCCCCGGCGGCGGGCCCCACATCCCGGCGGTGGGCCCCGACCCCCTCCTCTCTCTCTTCCTCTCTCTCTCTCTTCCTCTCTCTCCCTTCTCCTTGGCCATCGGCCACAGACGGCCGGCGACGGGCCGCGCGCCCCGACGGCGGGCCCCGCATCCCGACGGTGGGCCCCGGCCCCCTCCTCTCCCTCTTCCTCTCTCTTTCTCTCTCTTCCTCTCTCTCTCCCTTCTCCTTGGCCGCCGGCAACAGACGGCCGGCGGCGGGGCGCACGCCCCGACGGCGGGCCCCGCATCCTGCAGTGGGCCCCGGCCCCCTCCTCTCCCTCTTCCTCTCTCTCTCCCTTCTCCTTGGCCGCCGGCCACAGACGGCCAGTGGCGGGCCCCGCATCCCGACGGTGGGCCCCGGCTCCCTCCTCTCTCTCTTCCTCTCTCTCTCTCTTCCTCTCTCTCTCTCCCTTCTCCTTGGCCGTCGGCCACAGACGGCCGGCGGCGGGCCGCGCGCCCAGACGGCGGGCCCCGTGTCCCTGTGGTGGGCCCCGGCTCCCTCCTCTCTCTCTTCCTCTCTCTCCCTTCTCCTTGGCCACCGGCCACAGACGGCCGGCGGCGGGCCGCGCGCCCCGACGGCAAGCCCCGCATCCCGACGGTGGGCCCCGACCCCCTCGTCTCTCTCTTTCTCTCTCTCTCTCTCTTCCTCTCTCTCTCCCTTCTCCTTGGCCGCCGGCAGCGGGCCCCGCGCCCAGGCGGCGGGCCTCGTCCCCTCCTCTCCCTCTTCCTCTCTCTCTTCCTCTCTCTCTCCCTTCTCCTTGGCCGCCGGCCACAGACGATCGGCGGTAGGCCGCGCGCCCCGACGGCAGGCCCTGCGTGGCGATGGGATAGGCAGGTCCGACGCGATGGGCCGCGATGACGGTGGGGCCCACGGGCTCCGGCGATCACTCTTTTTTTTCAAGCTGTGAATCCCAATGTCCGAGTTTTAAATTATATTTTTTGGGCTTTCAAACCATCTATCCAGGATTTTACGCACTGTCGTCCTGTAATCAGCATTAGTGGCACGCACTTGTATGAAAAATTTAAAGGTAAGATGTTAATTGCAACAGGCATTGATGCAGAGAATGGGATATTTCCATTAGCATATGCAATTGTCGATGAGGAGACGACTGCAAGTTGGAGTTGGTTTTTTTTCCAGCTCAGAACACATATCGTTAAAGATAGAAATAGAATATGCTTAATTTCTGACAGGCATCCAGGTATATTAAATACCATCGCAGATGAGTCTATTGGATGGAGTCCACCACGTGCCTATCACCGATACTGTTTAAGACATATCTGCAGTAATTTCAACACTCATTTTAAAAATGTGCAGCTGAAAAGAGCAGTATGGCAAGCAGGAAGCGCTCACCAAGTTCGCAAATTCAACTTTATCATGGGTAGGATCAGAACAGTGAATGAAGAGGCTTGGAGCTGGTTGTCCGAGATAGAAAAGGAGAAGTGGACATTGGCACATAATGATGGCCTGCGCTATGGTGTCTTAACTACAAATTTGTCGGAGGTTTTTAACAGTGTTTTAAGAGGAGCTAGAAATGTGCCAATTACAGCTTGTGTTCAAATGACATTTTATCGTCTTGTCAAATATTTCAATACGAGGCATGCCCAAGCCTTGAGATATGTAGAGGAGAATCCAAATAATCTTTTTACTCCTCATATTGAAATTAAGATTGCTGAAGATCAAGTTAAAGCTAACCAGCACCGAGTAACAGCATTCAACCTTCAAAGAGGTATATATGAAGTGCTTACGAGGAGAGCAAGCGGAGGGTTTCGAGATGGAGAAAATTCCCATACTGTTACTTTAGTTGAAAGAAAATGTTCTTATGGAAAGTGGAGCATGTACAAATATCCATGTTTACATGTTTTAGCTGTGTGTCAAGAAATTGCTGTACATTTTAGTAGTTTTGTGGATGATGCATATACAATTACAGCATATATGAATGCTTGGAGCGGTGATTTTAATCCATTACCATATGAAGATTATTGGATGCATACACGTATGTTCAAATGTATTCCTGATTGTTGGTGCAAAAATCTGCTTGCGCGGGAGAAGGTGGAGTCGAGGGAGTCGCGGTCGCCGCCGGGACCTGCAAAAGAAGTCTAAATCGGAGGTGGGGTTGCTCCGGCAAGATCTTCCGACGCTCAAGTCAGTTCTCTGCCTCAACAAGAATGGAGTACTCGAACGGAAATTTTAGCAGAGTTTTTAGGTAAAAACAAGAGCTTATAGAATAACATATCTGGGGTCCCCCTTTTTATAGGCGGAGGGCGCAACAGACTGATAGCGACATTCATAACCGTCTGGTAGTGGGCCGCCCACAGTCAGGAGGAATTTGTTGCAAGGAGTAGTGGAGTGGACCCGTGGCCCTCACTGTAGCGTGCCACGTGGAGTCTGCCGCAGGAAGTGGAGCGGCGTCCGTTGTCGTGATTTGCCAGAGGATGGAAGAATCGTGCAGTATCCATTACAGAAGGTGGAGCAGGATCGTGGGCATCATAGCGGTATGCCAGGGAATAGTGGAGCTGCGCGGGATCCGTCGCAGGAAGTGGAGCAGAGTCGTGACCGTCATAGCGGTCTGTCAGGGAATAATGGAGCTGCGCGGAATCCATCGCAGGAAGTGGAGCAGGATCGTGGCGGTTGCTGTGTCGCGTCAGGGAGTGCAGATCCGTCGACTGAAGTTCGGCAGCGGTCGGAGTTGGTGACGGAGCCTGGCTCCCGTAGGAGTCCGGGCGGAGTCCTCTTTGCGGTTGAAGTCGTGGGTGGAGTCCGGCTCCCGTAGGAGTCCGGGCGGAGTCCCCCTTGGAGCCGTGGATGGAGCTCGGCTCCCGTAGGAGTCCGAGCGGAGTCCTCCTGCAATTAAAGTCAGGTGCGAAGTCCGGCTCCCGTAGGAGTCCGGACGGAGCTTACCGGCAGTTGAAGTTGGCGACGGAGCCCGGCTCCCGTAGGAGTCTGGGCGGAGTCCTCCTTGCGATTGAAGTCGTGGGTGGAGCCCGGCTCCCGTAGGAGTCCGGACGGAGTCCCCCTTGGAGTCGTGGATGGAGCTCGGCTCCCAAAGGAGTCCGGACGAAGTTCTCCTGCAATTAAAGTCAGGTGCGAAGTCCGGCTCCCGTAGGAGTCCGGACGGAGCTTACCGGCAGTTGAAGTTGGCGACGGAGCCCGGCTCCCGTAGGAGTCCGGGCGGAGTCCTCTTTGCGGTTGAAGTCATGGGCGGAGCCCGGCTCCCGTAGGAGTCCGGGCGGAGTCCCCCTTGGAGTCGTGGATGGAGCCCGGCTCCCATAGGAGTCCGGGCGGAGTCCTCCTGCAATTAAAGTCAGGTGCGAAGTCCGGCTCCCGTAGGAGTCCGGACGGAGCTTACCGGCAGTTGAAGTTGGTGATGGAGCCCGGCTCCCGTAGAAGTCCGGGCGGAGTCCTCCTTGCGGTTGAAGTCGTAGGCGGAGCCCGGCTCCCGTAGGAGTCCGGGCGGAGTCTCCCTTGGAGTCGTGGATGGAGCCCAGCTCCCGTAGGAGTCCGGGCGGAGTCCTCCTGCAATTAAAGTCAGGAGCGAAGTCCGGCTCCCGTAGGAGTCCGGAAGGAGCTTACCGGCGGTTGAAGTTGGCGACGGAGCCCGACTCCCGTAGGAGTCCGGGCGGAGTCCTCCTTGCGATTGAAGTCGTGGGCGGAGCCCAGCTCCCGTAGGAGTCTGGACGGAGCCCTCCTGTAATTAAAGTCAGGTGCGAAGTCCGGCTCCCGTAGGAGTCCGGACAGAGCTTACCGGCAGTTGAAGTTGGCGACGGAGCCCGACTCCCGTAGGAGTCCGGATGGAGTCCTCCTTGCGGTTGAAGTCATGGGCGAAGTCCGGCTCCCGTAGGAGTCCGGACGGAGCCCTCCTGTAATTAAAGTCAGGTGCGATGTCCGGCTCCCGTAGGAGTCCGGACGGAGCTTACCGGCAGTTGAAGTTGGCGACGGAGCCCGGCTCCCGTAGGAGTCCAGACGAAGTTCTCCTGCAATTAAAGTCAGGTGCGAAGTCCGGCTCTCGTAGGAGTCCGGACGGAGCTTACCGGCAGTTGAAGTTGGCGACGGAGCCCGGCTCCCGTAGGAGTCCGGGCGGAGTCCTCCTTGCGGTTGAAGTCGTAGGCGGAGTCCGGCTCCCGTAGGAGTCCGGGCGGAGTCCCCCTTGGAGTCATGGACGGAGCCCGGCTCCTGTAGGAGTCCGGGCGAAGTTCTCCTGCAATTAAAGTCAGATGCGAAGTCCGGCTCCCGTAGGAGTCTGGATGGAGCTTACCGGCAGTTGAAGTTGGCGACGGAGCCCAGCTCCCGTAGGAGTCCGGGTGGAGTCCTCCTTGCGGTTGAAGTCGTGGGCGGAGCCCGACTCCCGTAGGAGTCCGGGCGGAGTCCCCCTTGGAGTCGTGGACGGAGCCCGGCTCCCGTAGGAGTCCAGGTGAAGTCCCCCTTGGAGTCATGGACGGAGCCCGGCTCCCGTAGGAGTCCGGGCGGAGTCCTCCTGCAATTAAAGTCAGGTGCGAAGTCCGGCTCCCGTAGGAGTCCGGACGGAGCTTACCGGCAGTTGAAGTTGGCGACGGAGCCCGGCTCCCGTAGGAGTCCGGACGGAGTCCTCCTTGCGGTTGAAGTCGTAGGCGGAGCCCGACTCCCGTAGGAGTCCGGGCGGAGTCCCCCTTGGAGTCATTGATGGAGCCCGGCTCCCGTAGGAGTCCGGGTGGAGTCCTCCTGCAATTAAAGTCAGGTGCGAAGTCTGGCTCCCGTAGGAGTCCGGACGGAGCTTATCGACGGTTGAAGTTGGCGACGGAGCCTGGCTCCCGTAGGAGTCCGGGCAGAGTCCTCCTTGCGGTTGAAGTCGTGGGCGGAGCCCGACTCCCGTAGGAGTCCGGACTGAGCCCTCCTGTAATTATAGTCAGGTGCGAAGTCCGGCTCCCGTAGGAGTCCGGACGGAGCTTACCGGCAGTTAAAGTTGGCGACGGAGCCCGGCTCCCGTAGGAGTCCGGACGGAGTCCTCCTTGCGATTGAAGTCGTGGGCGGAGCCCGGCTCCCGTAGGAGTCCGGGCGGAGTCCCCCTTGGAGTCATGGACGGAGCCCGCAAGGGTCAATCCCGCTGAGAACTTCGGCTGTGGGTATTTTATACCCAACACCAGTCCCCCTACTTCCGAGTTTGAATTTCGAATGAAGGAAGTACAGAGAGATTAGCATAGCCGAAGTTGTCCCCTCGAATCCTGCGCACGACCGCCTCCAGATATTTTGGCATTAAATGTGCGCGTGCTGGGGTCTTTTCGATTCGGGGCGATACGAAAGGACTCTTCGAAATTTCCACTGGTACACTGGCCTAGGTACGATGCAGTAATGGCCCTGCCAACCGTCAGCCGCTTTCAGCCGCCTGCCGTGGTGAGTGGGACACATGTCGAGCGCGGGCCGGCCCGGGGGGATTCGCGATCATTATGGCACCGGATCCCAGGGTCTATATAAACCTGTCCTTCCGCCTTTGGGGCCCTTATTCCGCTTCAGAATTCTAGCGGTATCCGCCCTTTCTTCGAGTGTCCTGTCTCTCTTGGTGTCTCCTTGGGACATAGGCGCCCTTCGAGTCATCCCTGTCTTCGCCCCTCTGCATCTCTCAGAGCGATCTAGGTTAGTCCCGGAACCTCCGCCTCTCTTTTTGCCATCTAGGAGCCTTTTCTTTGCCATTTTCTTCTGTCGTATTCCTCCGAGTTAGTCTACTGTGACCTCTTGTCCTTTGCCCCATCTGTCTCCTTCGGGATCTTTAGAGTCTTCATTAGAAGTCATTTGCATTGTCTTTTGGCTCTTCCGCTTCCAGCGGCTCCGGGAGTTCTTCCGCCTCCACCCCCCAGGTCCCCCGTTCTGTAAATGAATCCGTACCTGGGGCGGGGCCTCGCCCGATTTTCGTGCCGGGTGCCATTCCCTGTTCCTTGACTCCGGTTGAACTCCTGCTGATAAGGGTTCAGTACGGAGTTCCCTCGGAGTATGACCTGGAGCTTCCCGACCCCTCCGACCGGGCCAGCACTCCTCCATCTGGTCGCTTTTGCCTGTATCAGGAGGCGTTTCGTGCCGGGCTCTGGCTTCTGCTTCCGTCCTTTGTTGTCGCCCTCTTTCGCTTTTTAGATATCTCTTTGGCTTCAGTTGCTCCGAATTCTTTTAGGTTTTTGATAGGGTTTCTCTCCCTTTGCCACGTAGTCGAGGTCCAGCCGTCCCTCTCTCTGTTTAGGTATTTTTATACCTTCAAGCACCATCCTTCGGCGAAGGACTGGTGGTATTTCTCCCCCCAGTTCGGTAAGAAGGGGTTGCTGAAAGGTGTCCCCTCTTCGATCCACAACTGGAAGGAGAAATACCTCTTCGTCCACTGTCCGACCTTGAGGCTGGGCCTGCCCCCTTGGGGCTCTCTGAGGGATTCTGTTCGTCGGGCCCCCAGTCTGGGGGAGGACGACCTCCAGGCTACCCGAAAGCTTCTTGCCTATTCCGCTCCTTCCCTTCCCAACCTTCTGAGGGAGCAATTTTTATTCAACATCGGTCTGAGCCCCGAGGATCCTGCGAGTACTTCATCTTTTTCTTTATCTTCTTTTCTTCTACCCTTCTTCTCTTTCTTTCTCTTTTTTCATTCTTCTTCCTTCTCTCTCTTTTTCTCCTCTTTTTCTTCTTTTCTCCTCTTCTTTTTTTTTTTTACCCCATTGTCGATTTCTGACTCTTGATTGATTGGTTTGCTTTTTTTTTTAAGAAATGGATGCTGAAGCAGCGCGGATGCTTGCCAGGGGCCTCAGGGCCCACAAAAGAAAGGGTGTCGCGACCTCCGGATCGGCGAAGAGGGCCAGGATGGAGGAGTCGAGCTTGACCGCACCCGTCCAGGCGGCTCCAGCGATTGACATTCCCTCGGACGCCGAGCCAACGGCCCCCCGGACCTCCTCGAGGAGTCCGCCGACTGGGGCCCCCATTTTGGGGGTCCGCTCCACGGAGGCGCCCGTAGCCGAGAGGGGGAAGAGAAGGAAGTCGGTGGCCCACAGGGTGAGTAGCCGCCGAACTGCTGCTGACGAGTCCCTCGACTCTGAAGAGGGGCCGGAGAATCCCTTCAATGACAGGGACTTGATCAGGCGGTTGATCGACGGCTGCATTCTGTCCGAAGTCGTCGAGAGGATCGACCACGCCGATCCTGAGCAGTGGGTTTGGGACTCTTTAGGGTCCTTCCTTGAGGTAAGCAAATCTTCATTTACCCAGCTATTCGGCCCTTGTTCTGATCCCCTAGCCGCCCTTGCAGATTGGGCACCAGCTCCTCGCCAATATCGAGGTGACGAACCGTGCGAGGAGAGACATCATCTAGGTGGAGGAGCGCTGTCGGGCCGAGGTTGCTCGCCTCAAAAAAAAGATGACCGAAGTAGTCGCCCTCCAAGAGGCCCTGGAAAGAGAGAAACAAGCCCGGGAAGAGGAAAAGCAGACCTTGGAGGAGACGGCGAGGAAGGCGGAGGCCGAGGTCGCCAATTTGATTAAGCAGACTCCAGTCCTGGTCTCGGAGGTCAGGGCTCTTACGATAGAGGAGTTCAAGGCCTCCGCAGAGATGAGGGACCTGAATGTCCAATTCGGCCAGGAGGCGTTCATTAAGGGGTTCGAGCTCTGCCAGGAGAAGGTGGCCAGAAAATTTTCAGAGCTCGACCTTAACTTCCTGGGTGAGGAGTCCGAAGATGAGGCCGGTCTCTCTCCTGCCATCACCGCTGCAGCAGCCCCCCCTCCCGGAATGCCGAGCTCTCCAACTCCTGCCCCTGAGGTCTGAGACCTCCGACCTTGTAGTTTTATTTTTCCGCAATTTTTCTTTACCTTCTTGTCTTCAAAAATCATCCAATCAATAAAGTTGAATTTTTTGTCGTGGGCGGCTTCTTCCTCCTTCTTTTCTTCTTTCTGCTTTTCTTTCTGTGATGAGACGTGTCTTGATACTTTTATCTCCCAATGGTAGCGCCCTGCCGAAGCACTTCCCCTGCCCCTGGGGATCCCGCTGAAGTCGACGATCCAGCGGCAGAAGAAGGAGGTTCTTCAGTTGACAAAGAGGTCAAAGAAAATGGAAGGCGAGCTTCGCAGATTGAGGGAGGGCCATTCTGAAGCCACCGCAGAGGCCACCCGCTTTCGAAATCTCCACGTGAAGGGGATCATGAAGTATAGCCGGAGGAAGGCAGACTTCGCGAAGGAGCTTGAGGAATGCAAGAAGAGCGCCAGCGATCGAATTTGGGCTCAAGCTGCCAAGATCAGTGCTCTCAGGGTGAAACTGTCTGCTGCGAAGGAGAAGATCGGCCAGCTGAAAGGAAGTTCATCCCAGCTCTTGGCCCGGGCCGACGGCGATCGGGAGTGGTCGAAGAGGGTCTCCGCCCTTCAGCAGCAGCTTCAAGACGCCGAGATGAGCTACGATGTGCATCAGGCCGGTTGGCGCAGGCAGGTGGATGAATATAAAGGGAGACTCAGGGTGGTGACCGACGAAGTTGTCCGTCTTCAGAGGCAGCTGGCTGACAGGGCTCAGCTTACTTTCGCTCGGAATTCTGATGAGCTCCAGTCCCTAAGAGAAACCATTGAAGGGATTTCTGTCGCCCTCGGGGAAAAGACGGCTGAGCTGCAACAACTGAAGATCCAACTGGCATACGAGCAGCGGGCCGTCACAGACGCGGAGGCGAAATCTGAGGTCCTGAGAAAGAGGCATCGAGAGACGGAGGCCGAAAGCCAGCGACTTCGTCGGACGCTCCAGGATGCACTGCTGAAAAAGGGAGAGCTAGAAGAAGAAGTTAAGAATCTGAGGCAGTCCTGGATAGAGGGTGGAGTAGGTAATTCTAGGTCGGAAGGAGCAGAGCTTCCCTAGGGCTCTTCTTGGCCTTCCGTCTTTGCATGTATACATTTTCCCTTTTGTTGTTTTGTCCCGCTTTTGTCGCTTTGTTTTTCTTCCTTTGGCCTTCCGGGCTTCGTGGTGTATATTTTGCAAATGGAATGAAAAAGAAAAGGGGGTTTTGCATTACCTCGTCTCCATATCGTATTAAATTATCGCCCGACGGACTTCTCTTGTCGTTTGACTTGTCCGACGTTGGCGTCGCTTGGAGGTGCCCGATCGCCGATGTGATGGTTTGCTTTCCCTGGTGGTCCGAATTCCACAGTACTTCAGAGGTACCGCCATCTTCTTGATTTGTGTCGAGAGCCTTCTTAGAGGCCGGGGGTGTTTGGTAGGAACTCTCCATCTTTGTTGAGACGAGGTTCCTTAGGTCTTTGGTGTGGTTCGTCCTTCATCTGTTTCCGTCGTAGCTCGTCGCTCTTCCTCTTTAATTTTTCTCCTTTTTTCATAGTGAGGGCCCTCCCCTCGCTTCTTACGGGGATGCGTAGGAGTGTGGAGGTGCTGCTGGGGGGTCTTTTCCCTTCATCCGATCTTGTCGGGCGACTGGATTTCATCACCATCAGGACGAGGTTCTCCTCCCATTTCCAATGGGGCCGCGGGGGTACGTAAGGGCCATTGCCAGGGTCTCTCCCCCCAATCCGGTCTAAAAGAATCGGACCTTCGACTTTGCTCATGTCAGGATGAGGTTCTCCTCCTGTTCCTGACATGGCCGTGGGGGCACGTTAGGGCGTTGTAAGGCCTCTCCCCACATCCGGTCTAAAAGAATCGGGCCTTCAACTTTGCTCATGTCAGGACGAGGTTCTCCTCCTGTTCCTGACATGGCTGTGGGGGCACATTAGGGTGCTATAAGGCCTCTCCCCCCTCCGGTCTAAAAGAACCGGGCCTTTGACTTTGCTCATGCCAGGACAAGGTTCTCCTCCTGTTCCTAACATGGCTGTGGGGGCACATTAGGGCGCTGTAAGGCCTCTCCCCCCATCCGGTCTAAAAGAACCGGGCCTTTGACTTTGCTCATGCCAGGACAAGGTTCTCCTCCTGTTCTTGACATGGCTGTGGGGGCACATTAGGGCGCTGTAAGGCCTCTCCCCCCATCTGGTCTAAAAGAATCGGACCTTTGACTTTGCTCATGCCAGGACGAGGTTCTCCTCCTATTCCTGACATGGCTGTGGGGGGTGCATTAGGGCGTTGTAAGGCCTCTCCCCCAATCCGATCTCAAGATAATCGAACTTTCATTTTAGGTATGTTAGGATGAGGTTCACCTTCCGTTCCTAACATAACTTTGTTTTAGGCGTTTGAAGGGGTTATACCCAGTCGTGACGAATCCATGCCAAATGGGAAGAGCGTGTTAAGTCGAAAGGAATTTAGATGCAAGGCGAAATCGTAGGCGATACATTTACAGGTTTTTCGAGTCCCATGGTTGTGGGAGGTCTGCTCCTCCTTGAGGCCCTCCGGTGATGGAGTCGATGGTCCCGATGGGAGGTCGATCTCCGGGCTGCTCCTCCCTTCTTGGCGGTTCAGGTTGCGGCAGGGCCCTTGGCCGATCTCCTCTACCCTCAGGCTGGCGTCGTATGAACCTATCGAGTCGACCTTACCGGATGAGCTCCTCGATCTCGTCTCGGAGCTGGATGCATTCCTCCGTGTCATGGTCGTGATCGCGGTGGTAGAGACAGAACTTGTTGGGGTTGCACTTCCCGGGATGTGTGCGCATCCTCTCCGACCTAGGGAGCTGCTCCCTGACCTCCATCAGTACCTGAGTTTTCGAGGCATTGAGGGGGGCGTAGTTGCGGAACCTTCCCGATGGAGAACCCCACCGAACCTCATGATCCGGACTCCTCTGCCTGCACACCCGGGGTGGAGTATGGGCATGCTTGTGCCCAGGAGGAGATCGAGAACGCGGCCGAGCTTCTCTCGACCTTTTTTCGACCGCGGGCTTATTCGGGTCTCCTGCCTGCCGCTCTCTCGCGATCTCCTCATCCTTCACTTTGAAAGCTTCTTCCGCTCGGGCGTATCCTTCAGCCCGAGCCAATAAATCAGCAAAATTCCTGGGGTACTTCTTCTCCAGGGAGAACAAAAGGTCATTCTTCTGAAGGCCGCCCTTCAGAGCAGCCATTGCGACTGATTGGTCCAAGTTCCGGACCTCCAGCGTTGCGACGTTGAAACGGTTGATGTAGGCCCGAATGGACTCTCCTTCCCTCTGCTTGATATTGATGAGGGACTTCGAACCCTTCCGGGGGCACCGGCTGCTGATAAAATGGGCCACAAATTGGTGGCTCATTTGATCGAAGAAAAAGATGGTACCCGGTTTCAGAGCTGAGTACCAGTTTCTCGTCGCTCCCTTCAAGGTGGATGGGAAGGCTCGACATAGAATGGCGTCGGGAGTGCCGTGAAGCAGCATCATCGTCCGGAAGGCTTCCAGATGATCAACCGGGTCTGAGGTCCCGTCGTAGCTTTCGAACTGGGGGAGCTTGAAGTTTGGCAGAATCGGTTCCTGCATGATCATTTGAGAGAAGGGAAGGTCAGTGCAAATATCCTCACCATAAGCGGGGGGAGCATGGCGGAGTTCTTCGATCCGTCGGTTCATCTTTTGGAGTCTCCGGTCTAGAAAATTCTCTCGACTTCGAGTCTCGAGGGTCCTCTGGCAGAATGGGGGCAGGGATCTTCCAGGGGTGGAGTCATGGTCTGATTGAGGGCTCTCCACCCTCGGGTTCATTTTCCCAGGAAGGACAGGGCGGCTGGCCCAAGTGGCCCGCCCCGCTGTCAGATTCTGGTGTTCCGGCGACACCCTTTCCAGGCACACTGATGCCTGCGGCTGCTGCTGCTGCTGCATAGCCTGCACAGCTTCTGTGAGGCCTCTGACCTGCTACGCTAGCAGATCAAACTTCTCCGTGCCGACCGTCGTCGCCGGAGGAGGAGGAGGAGGTTGAGAAACAGGAGGGGAGGCCGGAGCCTGGGATCGTCACGTGGAGGCTGTGGATCGTCGTGTGGATGCCTTGCAGGGAGGCATCGAGCAAAGACCAAGTGGAGGAAGGAGGAGAGGATGCCGGAAAAGATGCCCAGGGGCGGTCCTGTTGAGCGCTCCTTTAAGAACAAGAGTACCGCGAAGACACAGGGCCCTTCCTCTAGCGCCAATCCTGTTGGTGCAAAAATCCGCTTGCGTCGGAGAAGCTGGAGTCGAGGGAGTCGAGGGAGTCGCGGTCGTCGCCGGAACCTGCAAAAGAAGTCTAAACCGGAGGTGGGGTTGCTCCGACAAGACCCTCCAACGCTCAAGTCAGTTCTCTACCTCAATAAGAATGGAGTGCTCGAACGAAAATTTTAGCAGAGTTTTTAGGTAAAAACAAGAGCTTATAGAATAACGTATCTGGGGTCCCTCTTTTTATAGGCGGAGGGTGCAACAGACTGATAGCGACGTTCATAACCCTCTGGTAGTGGGCCGCCCACAGTCAGGAGAAATTTGTTGCGAGGAGTAGTGGAGTGGACCCGTGGCCCTCACTATAGCGCGCCACGTGGAGTCTGCCGCAGGGAGTGGAGCGGCGTCTGTTGTCGCGACTTGTCAGAGGATGGAAGAATCGTGCAGTATCCGTTACAGAAGGTGGACCAGGATCGTGGGCATCATAGCGGTCTGCCAGGGAATAGTGGAGCCGCGCGGGATCCGTCGCAGGAAGTGGAGCAGAGTCGTGGCCGTCATAGCGGTCTGTCAGGGAATAATGGAGCTGCGCAGAATCCGTCGTAGGAAGTGGAGCAGGATCGTGGCAGTTGCTGTATCGCGTCAGGGAGTGCAGATCCGTCGGCTGAAGTTCGGCAGCGATCGGAGTTGGTGACGGAGCCTGGCTCCCGTAGGAGTCTGGGCGGAGTCCTCTTTGCGATTGAAGTCGTGGGCGGAGCCTGACTCCCGTAGGAGTCCGGGCGGAGTTCTCCTTGGAACCGTGGACGGAGCTCGGCTCCCGTAGGAGTCCGGACGGAGTCCTACTGCAATTAAAGTCAGGTGCGAAGTCCGACTCCCGTAGGAGTCCGGACGGAGCTTACCGGCAGTTGAAGTTGGCGACGGAGCCCGGCTCCCGTAGGAGTCCGGGCGGAGTCCTCCTTGCGATTGAAGTCGTGGGCGGAGCTCGGCTCCCGTAGGAGTCCAGGCGGAGTCCCCCTTGGAGTCGTGGACGGAGCTCGGCTCCCGTAGGAGTCCGGGCGAAGTTCTCCTGCAATTAAAGTCAGGTGCGAAGTCCGGCTCCCGTAGGAGTCCGGACGGAGCTTACCGGCAGTTGAAGTTGGCGATGGAGCCCGTTTCCCGTAGGAGTCCGGGCGGAGTCCTCCTTGCGGTTGAAGTCGTGGGCAGAGCCCGGCTCCCGTAGGAGTCCGGACGGAGTCCCCCTTGGAGTCGTGGACGGAGCCCAGCTTCCGTAGGAGTCCGGATGGAGTCTCCCTTGGAGTCGTGGATGGAGCCCGACTCCCGTAGGAGTCCGGGCGGAGTACTCCTGCAATTAAAGTCAGGTGCGAAGTCCGGCTTTCGTAGGAGTCCGGACGGAGCTTACCGGCAGTTGAAGTTGGCGACGAAGCCCGGCTCCCGTAGGAGTCCGGGTGGAGTCCTCCTTGCGGTTGAAGTCGTAGGCGGTGCCCGGCTCCTGTAGGAGTCCGGGCGGAGTCCCCCTTGGAGTCGTGGATGGAGCCCGGCTCCCGTAGGAGTCCGGGCAGAGTCCTCCTGCAATTAAAGTCAGGTGCGAAGTCCGGCTCCCGTAGGAGTCCGGACGGAGCTTACCGGCGGTTGAAGTTGGCGACGGAGCCCGGCTCTCGTAGGAGTCCGGGCGGAGTCCTCCTTGCGGTTGAAGTCGTGGGCGGAGCCCGGTTCCCGTAGGAGTCCGGACGGAGCCCTCCTGTAATTAAAGTCAGGTGCGAAGTCCAGCTCCCGTAGGAGTCCGGATGGAGCTTACCAGCAGTTGAAGTTGGCGACGGAGCCCGGCTCCCGTAGGAGTCCGGGCGGAGTCCTCCTTGCGGTTGAAGTCATGGGCGGAGTCTGGCTCCCGTAGGAGTCCGGACGGAGCCCTCCTGTAATTTAAGTCAGGTGCGAAGTCCGGCTCCCGTAGGAGTCCGGACGGAGCTTACCGGCAGTTGAAGTTGGCGACGGAGCCCGGCTCCCGTAGGAGTCCGGGCGAAGTTCTCCTGCAATTAAAGTCAGGTGCGAAGTCCAGCTCCCGTAGGAGTCCGGACGGAGCTTACCGGCAGTTGAAGTTGGCGACGGAGCCCGGCTCCCGTAGGAGTCCGAGCGGAGTCCTCCTTGCGGTTGAAGTCGTAGGCGGAGCCCGGCTCCCGTAGGAGTCCGGGCGGATTCCCCCTTGGAGTCGTGGATGGAGCCCGGCTCCCGTATGAGTCCGGGCGAAGTTCTCCTGCAATTAAAGTCAGGTGCGAAGTCCGGCTCCCGTAGGAGTCTGAACGGAGCTTACCGGCAGTTGAAGTTGGCAACGGAGTCCGGCTCCCGTAGGAGTCCGGGCGGAGTCCTCCTTGCGGTTGAAGTCGTGGGCGGAGTCCGGCTCCCGTAGGAGTTCGGGCGGAGTCCCCCTTGGAGTCGTGGAACGAGCCCGGCTCCCGTAGAAGTCCAGGCGGAGTCCTCCTGCAATTAAAGTCAGGTGCGAAGTCTGACTCCCGTAGGAGTCCGGACGGAGCTTACCGACAGTTGAAGTTGGCGACGGAGCCCGGCTCCCGTAGGAGTCCGGGCGGAGTCCTCCTTGCGGTTGAAGTCGTAGGCGGAGCCCGGCTCCCGTAGGAGTCCGGGCGGAGTCCTCCTGCAATTAAAGTCAGGTGCGAAGTCCGGCTCCCGTAGGAGTCCGGACGGAGCTTACCGGCGGTTGAAGTTGGCGACGGAGCCCGGCTCCCGTAGGAGTCCGGGCAGAGTCCTCCTTGCGGTTGAAGTCGTGGGCGGAGCCCGGCTCCCGTAGGAGTCCGGACGGAGCCCTCCTGTAATTAAAGTCAGGTGCGAAGTCCGGCTCCTGTAGGAGTCCGGACGGAGCTTACCGGCAGTTGAAGTTGGCGACGGAGCCCGGCTCCCGTAGGAGTCCGGGCGGAGTTCTCCTTGCGATTGAAATCGTGGGCGGAGCCCGGCTCCCGTAGGAGTCCGGGCGGAGTCCCCCTTGGAGTCGTGGACGGAGCCCGCAAGGGTCAATCCCGCTGAGAACTTCGGCTGTAGGTATTTTATACCCAACACTGATCATCATCGTTTGAGACCCAAGCAGAAAAGTAGACCAAAGTCAACAAGACTGCGAAATGAGATGGATGATAGGCAAATAAGAAGTAAGAACCACTGTGGTATTTGTAGGGAACAGGGCCGTCGCTGTCCCAGGATACTTCAACATACTTCAACTTCAAGCAGTGGAAGAAATTAAAGGCTTTGAAGATTTATTTTTGTCATTATTTTATGAATTTCTGTGAGATTGTATTTGAATTTACGTGTTTAATATCTTGAGATGAACTAAATTTTGTGTTTAAGTTGTATTGTGTGACAATATTATGTTTAAAAAACAAATTTAAAATATATTATCTTATTTTTTAATACATCTGTGATAATATTGCTTGAGACAGCGTATTATGGCTTACGATCTGCGGTATCTCGGTCCTCGAGACAGCAGTATTCTTACATTGTAGGAGCACCATTGATCACAGACTATTTTAGATGGCGGCGTAAGCATTACAATCTTATTTACTATTTAAATTTTTATTTTAAAAATCATGTACGTTATCTAATTATTATATTTTATTGCAGGAGCCCAGATACCTTCGTCTACGACAATCCGATGCTGATTTCTGGAGGACAGAGGACATCCCACATAGAGTGTTAGATTATTTACGATATCTAAGATTTTATGAAGTATATCAGATTGGTCGTATACAGATAGACGTTGGTCTTATTACTGCTTTGCTTGAGAGATGGCATCCAGAGACACACACATTTCATCTTCCATTTGGTGAGGCGACCATCACTTTACAGGATGTCAGCATCCTTACTGGACTACCAGTTGATGGAGATCCAGTTACCAGAGTTGATCCCACGCTTACCATTCCGGAGTGGCAGGCTTTGTGCTTGCGATTATTAGGGTTTGAGCCCGACGCATATTTTTTCAATCATTCACGACTCAGGATTGAGTGTTTGGATGATCGTTATCGACATTTTCATATTGCGGATGATGCACCAGAGGAGATGGTGCAGTAGTATGTTAGGGGTCAGGTGCTGCGGTTGTTAGGTGGTGTCCTGTTACTCGATACTTCATCGAATAAGATGAAGTTAATGTTTTTGCCATTATTAGAGAATTTAGACTTCGCTCGTCGACTCAGTTGGGGCAGTGCAGTACTAGCTTGTCTATACAGAGCTATGTGTCGGGGTTCTTATGCTGATAAGAGCAAGATTGATGGTTATCTTGTATTATTACAGGTATGTGAATTAAAAAAAAAATTAATATTTAATTATATTTTATATTGGATATATCATTTATTTAATTTTTAAAATTTACAGATTTGGGTATGGGAGCATATGCCGACTATCAGTCCATTACGATGACAGTTGCTCGAGATGCCATCAGAGCAGCAGGATCCTGATGTTCCATTCAGACTAGACGGACCATTGGGATACAGGTATCGAAATATTATTTTTTTTATTTCAAATTTACTATTTTAAATTTATTTAATATTAATACATTGTGAAACAGATGGAACGTTGCATTCAACGTTCATCACGTATCGACGAGAGTGGCACGGGTTTATAGGTGCCAGTTGGATACATTAGTTGATACATCTAGACGGATAAATTTTAAATTTTTTACAAATATCATTTTACAGTATTCATAATCTATTAAAATTTTAGCTTACTAATTTTTTTTATTTTAACTATATCAGTTTTTGTGGGAGCCATATACAGATGGGATATTGGCTATATTACCGCAGATGTGTACAGTTGGACATGACATATGGACTGCTAGGGTGCCACTTATTTATTTTGATGTGGTAGAGTGGCATCTTCCTGATCATGTCCTGCGGCAATTTGGTCAGACTCAGGGCATCCCAGAGCAGTTTGATACCAGCCAGGGACTTCATCGTATTGATCGACGAGGGAGAGCTCGTATTGACTGGCGTATCAGACATGCACAGTACATCGATATTTGGGATGCACGTCGAGATCACATTGTTCATGGTGATCCTATTTTGAGAGACCGTTCATATACTAATGACTACATGGCTTGGTTTTTTAGCATTACGGTGCGAGTCATTGGACAGTCTCAGTATGCAGTTTCTGGATACGAGGGCGAGAGTTCTACTGTGCGTCTTTTGGTAAGATTACGAAAATTATTTTAAGTTATTTGTGTTATATTTTTGTTTTATATTTTACACTATACTGACTGTTTTATACTGACTATTTTATTTTTATTTTGTAGACTGATTCTATGTCGGATCTCGTGTTGGATGCTCGTCGTGCTTTATCTACGACTGATGAGGATGAGCGGATTCGGATACTGCGGGAGATAGAGAGAACAAGTTTCGGAATATTGATGGCGATTGATGTTGATCCACATACCTGTGCGCCTTGGTATGGAGCAACTCCGGCGCCAGATATGAGTTATACGCCGCCACCATATGTTTCACATATGCCATCACCGCATATTCCGCAGATGTCATCATTCGATGCTGCACAGATGCCACCGCCTTTTGATCCACAGATGGCAGCGCCTTCTTCTTCCTACATCCCTCAGATGACATCACCGGGTACCAATTGGCCACACAAGTATGATACTTTCTTTTCAGGTCCATCCGTGTATCCAGATGAGAGAGTTGAACGGGTCTCTCAGTCCGTAGATGATCCGACAGCATCAGTTATTCCTGAGCAGCATGATCAGCAGATCTCCTCCACTGATATAAGGGAGGAGCCATCACAGTAGGAGCAGCCGACGAGGACCTTCCTGAGAAGGTCCAAGCGACCACGGGCACCGCGACGTCCTTGTGGGACTTAGTCTTTATTATATTTGTATTTAGTATTTTTTACATTTTTATTGTACTATTTTTTTTGTACGTTTGATATTTTATTCTATTTAATAATATTAAATATTAATTTTATTTTATATTATTTAATTTCAAGTGATTGGATATTATGATTTGTGCATATGGATACACATATTCGAACATGTCTCAGAACATTAGGAGATAAAAAGTTATGCTGAAAGGACTATAAAAATTATAACGTAAAATATCGAATGTTGCTCTTTGAATTGATTTTGATGGTTACAAGCATTTGAGGGGATTACTAATGATTTTGGCTTGAAAAAAAATTATTATATTTCAGAGATAAAATCATAATTTTATCAGATCTGATTCGGAAGTCTCAAGAGTAAGAACAAAAGATGTGTAATCTATTGGAGGCAATTTCAATATTTTTGAAAGTGTATTTTGTAAGAAAAACAGGTTTATATTTTTGAGTCGACCCCATGAATCGACTCAATAGCTAAAAGGGCTTAACAGCACGCAAAATTTTTGGCTGCCACACTCTATGAGTCGACCCCTTCGCTTTCTTTCTGATAATTTTTATTTTTTAAATTTATTTTTTTGGATATTTTTTTTAAAAATTTTAATTTTAAATGAGAAAAGTAAGTTGAAATGATTTTTTTTATTTCTTTTAAAATTATATTTTTTTAAATTTAAAATTATTCTTTATATTTTTTTACCGACCTTCTGACGCCGGTGGCCAACGAAAAAGAGGGAGAGAGAGGAGGCAGCTCACCGCCGTGCCACCGGAGAGACGCCAGAGAAAGGAGAAGAGGGAGAAGGGAGAAGGAGAAGAGGGAGAGGGAGAGAAGAAGGGGGGAAAGGAGAAAACGACATTCCCTTCGGTGTTTTCTTTTTTTTTCTTTTTTTTTTAATTTTTTTAAATTTTTTTTATAATTTGTTTAATTATTTTTTTTTGATTTTTTTCTGATTTATTAAATTTTTTAATGAGGATAGTAATTTGAATGATAATTTTTAATTTAAATTAAAGTTAAATTTTTTTTAATTTATAATTATAATTTTTATTTTATTACCATTTTTTCTCTTTTATTTACTTCTTTTATGATATTTTTTTTAAATTTTATTTATAATTTTTATAATTTAAAATTATAATTTTAGTTTTCTTCCACTTTTATCTTTTTGGCATTCTATTACGTATTTTTTTCTTTATTTAAAATATTTTTTAAAAATTTATATTTAAATTAATTTAGTTATTTAAAATGTTATTTTTTTATTTCAATTACAATTATAATTTTTATTTCTTAAAATTAAAAATTAAAAATTTTATTTTTCAATTAAAATTATAATTTCTATTTTTTTCAATTCTATTTTTTCCTTTTTTTTCTTTTTAAGGTATTTGTAATTTTTTTACAATATTTTTTTTCTTTTCTTGAGATAATTTTTTAAAAAATATTTTGAAATGGACAACGTAATTTGAAATTATATTTTTTATTTGAATTAAAATTAAAATTCTTATTTTTTTTTAAATTTAATTTATAAATTTCTTTTTTTCACATTTTTTCCTCATTTTTTCATTTTTTTTTTGCATTTATTTTTTTTATCAAATTTTACTTCAAATTAAAATTTTAATTTTTTTATTCAAAGTTACAATTATATTATTTTTTTTTCATTTCTTTCTATTTTTATGAAATTTTTTTAGGCTATTTTTTTTATTTATTTTGAATATTTCTTAAATAAATTAATTTTAATTTGAGAAAGTAATTTGAAATGATATTTTTATTTTAATTAATTTTAAAAAATTTATTTATTTTAAATTTCAAATTATAATTCTTATTTTTCTCGAATTTTTTAAAATTTTAATTTTTTAATGTCACTTTTTATTTTTTTAAATTTTTTTTAGACATTCTTTTAAAAAAAATAATTCGATAAAAAAAATCATCTAAAATTTTTTTTATTTGAATTACAAATTCAAATTTTTATATTTTAAATTTAAATCAAAATTAAAATTTTAATTTATTTATTAATTTAAAATTTTAAAAATTATTTTTTTCCATTCTTTTCTAATTTTTTTCTTTTTTTTTGATGGAAAAAATAGAAAACGCCATTTTGAATGACGTTTTTAAAAATGCCAGTCAAAATAGCGTTTGTAAAAATGCCATTTTGAATGGTATTTTTAAAAATACCATTTTAAGTGACGTTTCATTTTTTTTTTTTTTGAGACGATGTCATCGTAGAAAAAAGGAGTGACGTGGAGGAGAAAAAATACCATTCAAAATGATATTTTTTTTTTATATTATTTTGATAAAAAATTAAATTTTAAATTATTTTTATAAATAATTTTTTTTTATATTATTTTGAAAAAAAACTCTAGAGAGGGAGATGGGTGATCCATCTTTCGTTGGCTGGGAGGTAAGTACCCAAAAGATAGTGGTCAGTGGTCAGTGGTCAGTGGCCAGTAGACACGGCATCGTATGGTGGGACAAAATTCTTTTATATATTTTTTTAATGGAGTTTTTTTTGACATGGGTTGACAGATGCGTGAAGATTCAATGCCTTCAGTTTTGAGCAAATTTTGATTTGATTTGACTGGTTGAGTCTAATTGGCTGGGCTCGTATGGATAAGGAGTTCAGGACATAATTAATTCACGGATCCGGACCTACATTAGTTTTCTTGCTTGAATTTGGTTGCTGTGGTTGCGTCTTCTCACGAAAACTTAGAACGGTGGAAGAGAAATATCAAATAGATCACGTTTCATTAAAATCAAATCTAATTAAATATTAAAATATAAAATATATTTAAATAAAATTTTTATTCTTCGTGACCAGCTCCCACATCATTTATGGCTCCTTCGACTGCCCACCACTACTCCACACCCCATTTATTATTATTATTTATTAATAAAATAATAATATTTATTATTAATAAAATAATAATATTTTATTTATTAATAAAATAATAATTTTTTTTATTATTTTTTTTTATTTCTCTCTTCCCACTTCCGACCTCCCACCCCGCATCCGCATGTCCTCCCCTCCTTGTGTCTTCCACCACACCTCTTGGTACAAAGAGAGGAAAAAAAAAAAATCGAATGTTAGAAATATGATTTCATAAAAATTGAGTCTTCAAAAAAAAAATCTCACGTTGATGATACAATTTTAATCACATCTTTAAGTGAAATCGTATGTTCAATTTGAGATTTAAAAAAATCATATCTTCAACGTATAATTTCTAGTTGGAAAAAAAAAAAGAAATCGGATGTTAAAAATATGATTTCATGAAAATTGAGTCTTCAAAAAAAAAAAAAATCCCACGTTGATGATGCAATTTTAATCACATCTTTAAGTGAAATCGCATGTTCAATCCGAGATTTAAAAAAATCATATTTTCAACATATAATTTCTAGTTGGCCTACCGCATCGTCTTAAAATCGTGGATTCAAAATGTGATTTCATGGCATTGCAGCCTGATCAATATCTCCGTCGTATTTTAAAAATTAAGATTGAAAAAGGGATAAAGTTAGAAATAAGTATTAAAAAAATAATATTTAAAAAAAATTTATTAGGGGTAGGGTCCTTTACGCCAGTGATCATAAGAAAAAGCTGGTAATGAATCCAATCTTTAGGTAATCATCGTTTAAACTACTAAAAGTAGCCATGCCAATTTTTCTTCATAGATGTCTTCATGTAAAATATATTTTTCCATAGTCAAGAAGTAGTTGCATCACAAAACCCATAATCTACCAACTTGCAATCGATTCTAAGAGCCAAATGATGTGTCCTTGCAATTTAGACACATGATTAAGCTGCGAGATGGTTATAACTATAATCATGTCCTTTTCTTAGCAGAGAACATCTACAATTATCTTCAGTGATTATCAAGATTACATGAGCGGCAAGCTATATAGTCTCATTGCATATGCCAAATCTAGACTAAATATGATTGTTGGAGATATTTTTGTGATCAAGTATCATACATTGGTATATTTTTTCTCCATTTTGAATTTGGAGACATTATTATCATCAGTGGCAATGATGGCTGATAGGCAATATTATTGGCACCGCCGTTGGAAAAGTTGAAGGTAAAGGAGGAGGGGATCAAATAAGAAAAAAAAGAGAGATGAAAGAGTTTAAAAATGATTAAAGATAAATATAATAAACATAATAAATTTAGAAAGAAACTTAATGGAATTAAGATCACCGGATCTTCATAAGATTTGTCCAATAACTTAAAATATATGTTATGCAGAAAATATAATATTTTAAATTATTTTAATTATTTTAAATATATATAAAAAGAAATATAATAAAATAAATAAATAAAATAAAATATTATTTTAAAAAATCACAATTCCTGCATCGCATGGGGTTATAAACTGTTATGGATATAATATTGAGCACAGACTTTTAAAAAAAAAATTTATACTTCAAAAAAAAATATTAGAAATGAGTAATTAATTATGTATACAGTTTGTTGCTTTTTTGAGATTAGTTAACCATAGACACTCATCAACTCTCCAAGAGCGGCATGTTAACTTTCTGAATAAAACCCATTTCATCAATTTATGAATTTCTATATAATATTTTTCATGCCAAAGATGGGAACACCCGGATCTATTAATTCATAATAAGAAATTTATTAATGGCCAAAAATATTCAGAAAGAAAAAATAAAGAAAATTATTTGTACTTTTGATACATGCTTTGCGGCTTCAAAAATATAATATCATATAAGCTAATAAAAGAAAAAAAAATGATGCAGATTTTTTATTTTATCATATTTTTTTAGTACCTATCTAATACAAAAGTCCAAAAGTCAGAAATTTATGTCACTAATAGAGCCATCAATCTCATGATTTAAAAAAATAAATAAATAAGACATAATATTCTTTTTTCTCATTTTTAGAATATATTTTTTCATTATATATTATATAATTAGATGATACATATCGAATAAATTAATTATCTAATAAAATTAATATTTATTTATAGATAACTCGATACATAATTTTTGAAATATGGTGTTCACTAATATACAATACACAAATTATGTGATACATATAACAAATTAGTCATACCTTCAAATAAATTGATATATAATTTATATAATATTATATTCATCGTTACATACTATATGAACAAATGATGCATATTAGTTGACTTCTTGATACATGTTATATACTTCTTTGATATACAATTAGTAATAATCTAATATATATTTTTAAATAAATTAATATATAATTTTTAGAACATACTTTTTATTGATACGGACTACATAACTAGATAATGCATATCAAAATTAAATAAATTAAATTAGTTAATAAACTAATATATATATATCTATAGATAAATTAATATATGTTGGTGCAAAAATCCGCTTGCGTCGGAGAAGCTGGAGTCGAGGGAGTCGCGGTCGCCGCCGGGACCTGCAAAGGAAGTCTAAACCGGAGGTGGAGTTGCTCCGGCAAGACCCTCCGACGCTCAAGTCAGTTCTCTGCCTCAACAAGAATGGAGCGCTCGAACGGAGAATTTAGCAGAGTTTTGAGATAAAAAGTGAGAGCTTATTCAATAACGTATCTGGGGCCCCCTTTTATAGGCGGAGGGGGCAGTAGCCTGATAGCGACATCTGTAACCGTCTGGCAGTGGGCTGCCCAGGGTCAGGCGGAGTTTGCTGCGAAGAGTAGTGGAGTGGATCCGTGGCTATCACCGGGGCGTGCCACGTGGAGTATGCCGCGGGGAGTGGAGCGGCCTCTGTTGTCGCGATTTGCCAGCGGATGGGAGAATCGCGCGGTATCCGTCGCAGGAAGTGGAGCAGGATCGTGGCCGTTATTGTGGCCTGCCAGGGAGTAGTGGAGCTGCGCGGGATCCGTCGTAGGAAGTGGAGCAGTGCTGTGACCGTTACTGCGACCTGTCAGGGAGTGATGAAGCTGCGCGGGATCCGTCGTAGGAAGTGGAGCAGGATCGTGGCCGTTATTGTGGCCTGCCTGGGAGTGCAGATCCGTCGGCTGAAGTTCGACAGCGGTCGGAGCTGATGACGGAGTCCGGCTCCCGTAGGAGTCCGGGCGGAGTCCTCCTAGCGGCTGGAGTCGCGGGCGGAGCCTGGCTCCCGTAGGAGTCCGGGCGGAGTCTCCTGCAATTAAAGTCAGGTGCGAAGTCCGGCTCCCGTAGGAGTCCGGACGGATCTTACCGGTGGTTGAAGTCGGCGACGGAGTCCGGCTCCCATAGGAGTCCAGGCGGAGTCCTCCTTACGGTTGGAGTCGCGGGCGGAGCCCGGCTCCCGTAGGAGTCCGGGCGGAGTCCCCTGCAATTAAAGTCAGGTGCGAAGTCTGGCTCCCATAGGAGTCTGGACGGATCTTACCGGTGGTTGAAGTCGGCGACGAAGCCCGGCTCCCGTGGAAGTCCGGGCGGAGTCCCCCTTGAGGTTGGAGTCGTGGGTGGAGCCCGGCTCCCGTAGGAGTCCGGGCAGAGTCCTCTCAGAGTTGATGTTGCGGGCGGAGCCTGGCTCCTGTAGGAGTCCAGGCGGAGTCCTCCTACAATTAAAGTCAGGCGCAAAGTCCGGCTCCCATAGGAGTCCGGACGGAGCTTACCGGCAGTCGAGGTTGGCGACGGAGCCCGGCTCCCGTGGGAGTCCGGGCGGAGTCCTCCTTACGGTTGGAGTCGCGGGCGGAGCCCGACTCCCGTAGGAGTCCGGGCGGAGTCCCCTGCAATTAAAGTCAGGTGCGAAGTTCGACTCTCGTAGGAGTCCGGACGGATCTTACCGGCAGTCGAGGTTGGCGACAGAGCCCGACTCCCGTAGGAGTCCGGGCGGAGTCCCGCTTGAGGTCGGAGTCGTAGACGGAGCCCGGCTCCCGTGGGAGTCCGGGCGGAGTCCTCCTTACGGTTGGAGTCGCGGGCGGAGCCCGGCTCCCGTAGGAGTCCGGGCGGAGTCCCCTGCAATTAAAGTCAGGTGCGAAGTCCGGCTCCCGTAGGAGTCCGGACGGATCTTACCGGTGGTTGAAGTCGGCGACGGAGCCCGGCTCCCGTGGGAGTCCGGGCGGAGTCCCCCTTGAGGTTGGAGTCGTGGGCGGAGCCCGGCTCCCGTAGGAGTCCGGGCAGAGTCCTCTTAGAGTTGATGTTGCGGGCGGAGCCCGACTCCCGTAGGAGTCCGGGCGGAGTCTTCCTGCAATTAAAGTCAGGCGCAAAGTCCGGCTCCCATAGGAGTCTGGATGGAGCTTACCGACAGTCGAGGTTGGCGACGGAGCCCGGCTCCCATAGGAGTCCGGGCGAAGTACCGCTTGAGGTCGGAGTCGTAGATGGAGCCCGGCTCCCGTGGGAGTCCGGGCGGAGTCCTCTCAGAGTTGATTCTGCTGAGAACTTCGGCTGTGGGTATTTTGTACCCAACACCAGTCCACCTACTTTCGAGTTTGAATTTCGAATGAAGGAAGTACAGAGATATAGCCGAAGTTGTCCCCTCGAATCCTGCGCACGGCCGCCCCCATATATTTTTGCATTAAATGTGCGCGTGCTGGAGTCTTTTCGAATCGAGGCGATACGAAGGGACCCTTCGAAATTCCCGCCAGTACACTGGCCCAGGTACGGTGCCATAATGGCTCTGTCGATTCGTCAGCCGCTTTTAGCCGCCCGCCGGGGGAGTGGGACACGTGTCTGATGCGGGCTGGCCTGGGGGGATTCGCGATCATTATGACGCCGGATCCCAGGGTTTATTTAAACCCGTCCTTCCACCTTTAGGGGCCCTATTCCGTTCCAGAGTTTTCATCTGTGTCTGTCTTCCCTTCGAGAGCCCTGTTTCAGTTGGCATCTTCTCGAGCCGTAGGCGCCCTCCAAATCGTCCCTATCTTCGTCTCTCTTGTCCCTCAGAGCGATCTAGGTTAGTTCCGACACCTTCAACCTTCTTCCCACCGCTTAGGGACTTCTTCTCTGTCATTATTTTTTGTATTCCTCCGAGTTAGTTTCCTGTGACCTCTCGTCCCTCATCCGGTCCGTCTTCTTAGGGATCTTTAGAGCTCTCCTTCAAACCTACCCGAAATGTCGTCCGGCTCTTCTGCTCCCTGCAGTTCCGGGAGTTCTTCCGCCTCCAACCCCCAGGTCCCTTGCTCTGTAGACGAACCTGCGTCTGGGGCTGGGCTCCGCCCGGTTTTTGCACCGGGCGCCATTCCATGTTCCCTGACTCCGGAAGAACTTCTTCTGATAAGGGTTCAGTATGGAGTTCCTCCGGAGTACGACCTGGAGCTGCCTGGCCCTTCTGACCGGGCCAGCACTCTCCCATCCGATCGTTTTTGTCTGTATCAGGAAGCGTTCCATGCCGGACTCTGGCTTCCGCTTCCTTCCTTTGTTGTTGCCCTCTTCCGCTTCTTAGACATCTCCTTGGCTTCTGTGGCCCCGAATTCTTTTAGGTTTTTGATAGAATTTCTCTCCCTTTGTCACGTAGTTGAGGTCCAACCGTCCCTCTCCCTATTTAGGCACTTCTATACTTTCAAGCGCCATCCTTCGGTGAAGGACTGGTGGTACTTCTCCCCCCAGTTCGGTAAGAAGGGGTTGCTGAAAGGTGTCCCTTCTTCAATTCACAATTGGAAGAGAAAATACCTCTTCGTCCACTGCCCGACCCTGAGGCTGGGCCTGCCCCCTTGGGGCTCTCTGAGGGATTCTGTTCGTCGGGCCCCTAGTCTGGGGGAGGATGACCTCCAGACTGCCCGGAAGCTTCTTGCCTATTTCGCTCCTTCCCTTCCCAATCTTCTGAGGGAGCAATTTCTTTTCAACATCGGCCTGAGCCCCCAGGATCCTGCGAGTATTCATCTTTTCCTTTATCTTCTCTTTTCATGCCTTTCTCCTTTTTCTTTCCCTTTTTACCTCTTCTTCCTTCTCTCTCTTTTTCCCCTCTGTTTCTCTCTTTCTTTCTTTCCCCCCTTCCTTTTTTTTTTGACTCTTGATTGATTGGTTTGCTTCTTTTTCTTCTTTCTTTTTCTCTCTCTCTCTTTTTTTTTTTTTAAGGGATGGACGCCGAAGCAGCGCGGATGCTTGCCAGGGGCCTCAGGGCCCACAAGAGAAAGGGCGTCGCAACCTCCGGATCGGCGAAAAGGGCCAGGGCGGAGGAGTCGAGCTTGGTCGCACCTGCCCAGGCGGCCCCAGCGATTAACATTCCCTCGGATGCCGAGGTAACGGCTCCCCGGGCCTCCTCGAGGAGTCTGCCGACTGGGGCCCCTGTTTTGGGGGTTCGCCCCATGGAGGCGCCCGTGGCCGAGAGGGGGAAGAGGAAGAAATCGGTGGCCCACAGGGTGAGTAGCCGCCGAACTGCTGCCGACGAGTCCCTCTGCTCCGAAGAGGGGCCAGAGAATCCCTTCAATGACAGGGATTTGATCAGATGGTTGATCGACGGCTGCATTCTGCCCGACGTCGTCGAGAGGATCGACCGCGCCGATCCTGAGCAGTGAGCCTGGGACTCTTTGGGGTCCTTCCTTGAGGTAAGCAAATCTTTATTTACCTGGCTATTCGGCCTTTGTTCTGATTCCCTAGCTGCCCTTGCAGATTGGGCACCAGCTCCTCGCCAATATCGAGGCGGTGAACCGTGCGAGGAGGGACATTCTCCAGGTGGAGGAGCGCTGCCGGGCCGAGGTTGCTCGCCTCCAAGCGAAGACGGCCGAAGTAGCCGCCCTCCAAGAGGCTCTGGAAAGAGAGAAACAAGCCCGGGAGGAGGAGAGGCAGACCTTGGAGGAGTCGGCGAGAAGGGCGGAGGCCGAGGTCGCCAACTTGGCTGAGCAGATTTCGGTCCTGGTCTCGAAGGCCAGAGTCCTTGCGGTAGAGGAATTCAAGGCTTCCGCGGAGATGAGGGACCTGAATGTCCAATTCGGCCAGGAGGCGTTCATCAAGGGGTTTGAGCTCTGCCAAGAGAAGGTGGCCAGAAAATTTTCAGAGCTCGACCTCAGCTTCCTAGGCGAGGAGTCCGAAGACGAGGCCGGCCCCTCACCAGCCGCCACCGCAATTGCAGCCCCCTCGTCGGGGACGCCAAATTCTCCAACCCCCGCCCCCGAGGTCTGAGACCTCCGGCCTTGTATTTTTATTTCATCGCAACTTTTCTTTTTCTTTTTTGTCTTCAAAAAATCATCCAATCAATAAAGTTGAAATTTCTTGTCGCGGATGGCTTCTCCTCCCTCCCCTTCTTTTCTCTGCTTTTCTTCCTGCGATGAATCGTGCTTTGACGCTTTTGCCTTCCGATGGCAGTGTCCTGCAGAAGCACTTCCCCTGCCCCTGGGGATCCCGCTGAAGTCGACGATCCAGCGGCTGAAGAAGGAAGTTTTTCACTTGACAAAGAAGTCGAAGAAGATGGAAGGCGAGCTTCGCAGATTGAGAGAAGGTCATTCTGAATCCACCGCGGAGGCCACCCACTTTCGGAATCTCCACGTGAAGGGGATCATAGAGTATAGCCGGAGAAAGGCGGCTTTCGCGAAGGAGCTTGATGAATGCAAGAAGAGCGCCAACGACCGAATTTGGGCTCAGGCCGCCAGGATTAGCACCCTCAAAGTGGAACTGTCAGCCGTGAAGGGGAAGATCGGCCAGCTGGAAGGAGGTTCATCCCGGCTCTTGGCCCGGGTCGACGGCAATCAGGAGTGGTCGAAGAAGGTCTCCGACCTCCAGCAGCAGCTTCAGAATGCCGAGGTGAGCCACGACGTGCATCGGACCAGCTGGCGCAGGCAGTGGAGGAATATAAGGGGAGACTCAGGGCGGCGACCGACGAAGTCGCCCGTCTCCAGAGGCAGCTAGCCAACATGGCTCAGCTTACTTCCGCCCGGAATTCTGATGAGCTCCAGTCCCTAAGAGGAACCGTTGAAGGGATTTCAGTCACCCTCGGAGAAAAGACAGCCGAGCTGCAACAACTGAAGATTCAACTGGCATACGAGCAGCGGGCCGTCGTGGACGCGGAGGCGGAATCCGAGGTCTTGAGGAAGAGGCGTCGAGAGGCGGAGGCTGAGAGCCAGCGACTTCGTCGGGCGCTCCAAGACGCGCTGCAGAAAAGGGAAGAGCTAGAAGAAGAAATTGAAAATCTAAGGCAGTCCTGGTTGAGAGGTGGAGCAGACAACTCTAGGTCGGAAGGAGCAAAGCCTCCTTAGAGCTCTTTTCGTCCTTCTGTCTTTTCATGTATTTACTTCCCTTTTTGTCGTTTTGCTTTTCTTTCCTTGGCCTTCCGGGCTTTGTAGCGTGTATTACGGAAATAGAATGAAATGGGTGTTTTGTGTTACCTCATCCGCACGTTGTGTTAAATTGTCGTCCGTCGAACTTTTCTTATCGTTCGACTTGTCTGATGTAGAAGTCGTTGGGAGACGCCCAGTCGTCGATGCGTTACCTTGCCTTCCTCGTCGTACGTGGCCGCAAGCCCGAGCTTGACGGTCCGAACTCCACACTACTTCGGGGATGTCGCTGTCTTCCTGACCTGCGTCGGGAGTCTTTTTAGAAGTCGGGGGTGTTTTGGTAGGAACTCCCCGTCTCCGTTGGGACGAAGTCCTTTAGGTCTTTGGGGCGATTCGTCCTTCATCTGTTTCCATCGTGGTTCGTCACCCTTCCTTTTTAATTTTTCTCCTCTTTTCTGAGTGAGGACCCTTCCTTTGCTTTTTGCGGGGTTGCATAGGAGCGCGGAGGTGTCGCTAGGGGGTTTTTTCCCTTCATCCGATCTTGTTGGGTGGCCGGGTTTTGTTACCGTCAGGGTGAGGTTTTCCTCCCATTCCCGCGAGGGCATGTAAGGGTCATTGCCAGGGCGGGCGGAGTCTTCCTTGCTGCAGAAGTCGCGGGGTGGAGTCCGGGCGAAATCTCTCTTGCTGCAGAAGTCGTGGACGGAGCCCGGCTCCCGTAGAAGTCCAGGTGGAGTCTTCCTTGACGTCGTGGACGAAGCCCGGCTCCCGTAGGAGTCCGGATGGAGTCTTCCTGGGCATCGTGGATGGAGCCCGGCTCCTGTAGGAGTCCGGGTGGAGTCTTCCTGGGCGTCGTGGACAGAGCCCGGCTTCCGTAGGAGTCCGGGTGGAGTCTTCCTTGGCATCGTGGACAGAGCCCGGCTCCCGTAGGAGTCCGGGTGGAGTCTTCCTTGGCGTCGTGGATGGAGCCCGACTCCCGTAGGAGTCCGGGTGGAGTCTTCCTTGGCATCGTGGATGGAGCCCGGCTCCCGTAGGAGTCCGGGCCTTCCACTTTGCTCAAGCCAGGGCGAGGTTCTCCTCCCATTTCTGACTTGGCTGTGGGAGCGTGTTAGGGCGTTGTAAGGCCTCTCCCCCCATCCGATCTAAAAGAACCGGGCCTTTGACTTTGCTCATGTCAGGACGAGGTTCTCCTCCTGTTCCTGACATGGCTGTGAGGGCACATTAAGGCACTGTAAGGCCTCTCCCCCCATCCAGTCTAAAAGAACCGGACCTTTGACTTTGCTCATGTCAGGACGAGGTTCTCCTCCTGTTCCTGACATGACTGTGGGGGCACATTAGAGCGCTGTAAGGCCTCTCCCCCCATCCGGTCTAAAAGAATCGGGCCTTTGACTTTGCTCATGTCGGGACGAGGTTCTCCTCCTGTTCCTGACATGACTGTGGGGGCACATTAGGGCGCTGTAAGGCCTCTCCTCCCATCCGGTCTAAAAGAATCGGACCTTTGACTTTGCTCATGTCAGGATGAGGTTCTCCTCCTGTTCCTGACATGGCTGCGGGGGCACATTAGGGCGCTGTAAGGCCTCTCCCCCCATCCGATTTCAAGATAGTCGGACTTTCATTTTAGGTATGTTAGGATGGGGTTCTCCCTCGGTTCCTAACATAACTTTGTTTCAGGCGTTTGGAGGGGTCATATCCAATCGTGACAAATCCATGCCAGAGGAGAAGAGTACGTTAAGTAGAAAGAAATTTAGATTCAAGGTGAAATCGTAAGTGATACATTTACAGATTTTTTGAGTTCCATGGTTGCGGGAGGCCTGCTCCTCCTTGAGGCCCTCCGGTGATGGAGTCGATGGTCCCGATGGGAGGCCGGTCCCCGGGTTGCTCCTCCCTTCTTGACGGTTCAGGCTGCGAAAGGGCCCTTGGTCGATCTCCTCTACCCTCAGGCCTGCGTCGGATGAACCTGTCAAGTCGACCTCGCCGAATGAGCTCCTCGATCTCGTCCTGGAGCTGGATGCATTCCTCTGTGTCGTGGCCGTGGTCGCGGTGGTAGAGGCAGAACTTGTTGGGGTTGCGCTTCCTGGGGTGTGTGCGCATCCTCTCAGGCCCAGGGAGCTGCTCCCTGACCTCCATCAGTATCTGGGCCTTCGAGGCGTTGAGGGGAGCGTAGTTGCGGAATCTCCCTGGTGGGGAACCCCGCCGAACACCGCGATCCGGACTTCTCTGCCTGCGCACCCGGGGTGGAGTATGGGCGCGCTTGTGCCCAGGAGGGGATCGAGAACGCGGCCGGGCTTCCCTTGGCCTTTTTTCAATTGCGGGCCTACTCGAGTCTCCCGCTTGCCGCTCCCTCGCTGTCTCTTCATCCTTCATTTTGAAGGCTTCTTCCGCTCGGGCGTATCCTTCAGCCCGAGCTAGCAAATCAGCAAAATTCCTAGGGTACTTCTTCTCCAGGGAGAACAAAAGGTCATTCTTCTGAAGGCCACCCTTCAGGGCGGCCATTGCGACTGATTGGTCCAAGTTCCGGACCTCCAGCGCCGCGACGTTGAAACGGTTGATGTAGGCCCGAATGGACTCCCCTTCTCTCTGCTTGATGTTGATGAGGGACTCCGAACCCTTCCGGGGGTGCCGGCTGCTGACGAAATGGGCCACAAATTGGTGGCTCATTTGATCGAAAGAAAAGATGGTACCCGATTTCAAAGCCGAGTACCAGTTCCTCGTCGCTCCCTTCAAGGTGGACGGGAAGGCCCGACATAGGATGGCATCAGGAGCACCGTGAAGCAGCATCATCGTCCGGAAGGCTTCCAGATGATCAACCGGATCCGAAGTCCCGTCGTAGCTTTCGAACTGGGGAAGCTTGAAGTTTGGCGGGATCGGTTCCTGCATGATCATTTGAGAGAAGGGAGGATCAGTACAAATATCCTCACCATAAGCGGGGGGTGCATGGCGGAGTTCTTCGATCCGCCGGTTCATCTCCTAGAGCCTCCGGTCCAGGAAATCCTCTCGACTTCGAGTCTCGAGGGTCCTCTGGCAGAATGGGGGCAGGGATCTTTCAGGGGTGGAGTCGTGGTCCGATTGAGGGCTCTCCACCCTCGGGTTCGTTTTTCCAGGAAGGACGGGGCGGCTGGCCCAGGTGGCCTGCCCCGCCGTCGGATTCTGGTGTTCCGGGGATGCCCTTTTCGGGCGTACCGATGCCTGCGGCTGCTGCTGCTGCATAGCTTGCACAGCTTCAGTGAGGCCCCTGACCTGCTGCGCCAGCAGGTCAAACTGCTCCGCGCCGACCGCCACCGCCGGAGGAGGAGGAGGAGGTTGAGAAACAGGAGGGGAGGCCGGAGCCTGAGACCTGGCCGCGGAGGCCGTGGACCGTCGCGTGGACGCCTTGCGGGGAGGCATTGAGTAAGGATCCCGAGGGGGAGACAGGGAGTGGGTGCCGGAGGAGACGATCGGAGGCGGCTCCGTTGAGCGCTCCTTTAAGAACAAGGGTACTGCGAAGACACAGCCCCTTCCTCTAGCGCCAATCCTGTTGGTGCAAAAATCCACTTGCGCCGGAGAAGCTGGAGTCGAGGGAGTCGCGGTCGCCGTCGGGACATGCAAAAGAAGTCTAAACCGGAGGTGGGGTTGCTCCGGCAAGACCCTCCGACGCTCAAGTCAGTTCTCTGCCTCAACAAGAATGGAGCGCTCGAACGGAGAATTTAGCAGAGTTTTGAGATAAAAAGTGAGAGCTTATTCAATAACGTATCTGGGGCCCCCTTTTATAGGCGGAGGGGGCAGTAGCCTGATAGCGACATCTGTAACCGTCTGGCAGTGGGCTGCCCAGGGTCAGGCGGAGTTTGCTGCGAAGAGTAGTGGAGTGGACCCGTGGCTATCACTGGGGCGTGCCACGTGGAGTCTGCCGCGGGGAGTGGAGCGGCGTCTGTTGTCGCGATTTGCCAGCGGATGAGAGAATCGCGCGGTATCCGTCGCAGGAAGTGGAGCAGGATCGTGGCCGTTATTGTGGCCTGCCAGGGAGTAGTGGAGCTGCGCGGGATCCGTCGTAGGAAGTGGAGCAGTGCTGTGACCGTTACTGCGGCCTGTCAGGGAGTGATGGAGCTGCGCGGGATCCGTCGTAGGAAGTGGAGCAAGATCGTGGCCGTTATTGTGGCCTGCCTGGGAGTGCAGATCCGTCGGCTGAAGTTCGACAGCGGTCGGAGCTGATGACGGAGTCCGGCTCCCGTAGGAGTCCGGGCGGAGTCCTCCTAGCGGCTGGAGTCGCGGGCGGAGCCCGGCTCCCGTAGGAGTCCGGGCGGAGTCCCCTGCAATTAAAGTCAGTTGCGAAGTCCGGCTCCCGTAGGAGTCCGGACGGATCTTACCGGTGGTTGAAGTCGGCGACGGAGTCCAGCTCCCGTAGGAGTCCGGGCGGAGTCCTCCTTACGGTTGGAGTCACGGGCGGAGCCTGGCTCCCGTAGGAGTCCGGGCGGAGTCCCCTGCAATTAAAGTCAGGTGCGAAGTCCGACTCCCGTAGGAGTCCGGACGGATCTTACCAGTGGTTGAAGTCGGCGACGGAGCCCGGCTCCCGTGGGAGTCCGGGCGGAGTCCCCCTTGAGGTTGGAGTCGTGGGCGGAGCCCGGACTCCTAGTCGTGGGCGGAGCCCGGCTCCCGTAGGAGTCCGGGCAGAGTCCTCTCAGAGTTGATGTTGCGGGCGAAGCCCGGCTCCCGTAGGAGTCCGGGCGGAGTCCTCCTGCAATTAAAGTCAGGTGCAAAGTCCGGCTCCCATAGGAGTCCGGACGGAGCTTACCGACAGTCGAGGTTGGCGACGGAGTCCGACTCCCGTAGGAGTCCGGGCGGAGTCCCGCTTGAGGTCGGAGTCGTAGACGGAGCCCGGCTCCCGTGGGAGTCCGGGCGGAGTCCTCCTTACGGTTGGAGTCACGGGCGGAGCCCGGCTCCCGTAGGAGTCCGGGCGGAGTCCCCTGCAATTAAAGTCAGGTGCGAAGTCCGACTCCCGTAGGAGTCCGGACGGATCTTACCGGCAGTCGAGGTTGGTGACGGAGCCCGGCTCCCGTAGGAGTCCGGGCGGAGTCCCGCTTGAGGTCGGAGTCGTAGACGGAGCCCGGACTCCCACACCCAACTCCTGTGGGAGTCCGGGCGGAGTCCTCCTTACGGTTGGAGTCGCGGGCGGAGCCCGGCTCCCGTAGGAGTCCGGGCGGAGTCCCCTGCAATTAAAGTCAGGTGCGAAGTCCGGCTCCCGTAGGAGTCCGGATGGATCTTACCGGTGGTTGAAGTCGGCGACGGAGCCCGACTCCCGTGGGAGTCCGGGCGGAGTCCCCCTTGAGGTTGGAGTCGTGGACGGAGCCCGGCTCCCGTAGGAGTCCGGGCAGAGTCCTCTCAGAGTTGATGTTGCGGGCGGAGCCCGGCTCCCGTAGGAGTCCGGGCGGAATCCTCCTGCAATTAAAGTCAGGCGTAAAGTTTGACTCCCATAGGAGTCCGGACGGAGCTTACAGGCAGTCGAGGTTGGCGACGGAGTCCGGCTCCCGTAGGAGTCCGGACAGAGTACCGCTTGAGGTTGGAGTCGTAGACGGAGTCCGGCTCCCGTGGGAGTCCGGGCGGAGTCCTCTCGGAGTTGATTCTGCTGAGAACTTCGGCTGTGGATATTTTATACCCAACAATATATAATTTTAAAAATATAATATTTATTAGCACCAAAACATAATACAAAGATCTTGAAAAAAAAAAACTTGGAAAAGAAGAAAAAGACTCAAAAAAAAAAAATTTGGACGAAAGAGCTGGCCTTATTAAAAAAAAAAAAAAAAGGAAAAAAACACAATGACACATATAATTTTCTCCTTTTTTTTTTTTTAATCATTAAATCGGTAATTTTATTGGTAAAAATAATTTTTGATTTTTGGGTTTCTGCTTTTGAGATAGGCCTAAGTCATTAACGGAAACGTAACATGAAATGTGATTTACTCCTGCGGGTTAACCCAAAATGGACATCCTACGAGGCAACACGCGTACCATTTCCAGGTCCAACCAACTGCATCGGAGTATCCTGCCTCACCCATATCCCACCAATCAAAAGCCTCCGTTCCACTAACCCGAGATGCCCCCCATCCCCAGGACTCCATTCCCACCACCATAACCACATCATTCCATCCCCCCCACAACCATAACCACGTCATTCTTCCACCGCTCCACTCTTCCCCCACCCATTCCTTATCTCTCCCTCCCTTCCCCCTTCCTTCCCTTCCCCACCCCTCTCCCTCGTCTTCTCCCTCCTCCTCCCCAAACAATGGCCACCACCTCCCTCCAATCCCTTCACCAATCTCTTTTCCACCACCAACACCAACACCACAACTCCTTCACCTCCACACCTGACTCCTCCCTCTTCCTCAAACCCATCACCATCCCAACCAAACTCCTCTCCAACCTCTCTTCCTCCTCCATCAGCACCACCTCCTCTCCTATCACTCCCACCACCTCCTCCTCCTCCTCTTCCTTGGATGTCATCGCCCGCCATCTCGAGGCAAGCGACTTCCGGCAGGCGGACGAGGAGACGCGCCGCCTCCTCATCGCCCTCGCCGGCGACGCGGCGCAGAAGCGCGGCTACGTCTTCTTCTCCGAGGTCCAGTTCATCGCGGCCGCCGACCTCCAGGCCATCGACCGGCTATGGCGCCTGCACAGCTCCGACCGCTTCGGCTACAGCGTGCAGCGTCGCATATGGGAGAAGTCCCGCCGCGACTTCACCCGCTTCTTCATCCGCGTCGGCTGGATGAAGCGCCTCGACACGGAGGTGGAGCAGTACACCTACAGGTCCTTCCCCAATGAGTTCATCTGGGACCTCGAAGACGACACTCCCCAAGGCCACCTCCCATTGACCAATGCTTTGAGAGGGACTCAGCTTCTTGCTAGTATATTGACCCACCCTGCTTTTGAGGAGGAGGAGAGTTTGGAGGAGGAGGAGGAGGAAGGTGAAGGTGGTGACAAGGATGTGGAGAAGGAGACGCCAAAGCCTTTGAGCAGTAGGAGAACCTTCAAACCAGATTACTCCTTCTAAACTTGGCTTTGGAGGTTGGCAGGCTATTTTTATTCAAAATAAGCCATCCATGGGTTGTCTAATTATTGTTTCCATTTCCTTTCTTTTGGGTTTTTTTTCGTTCTCTTAAACATGGATCATGGGTGAACTTTGCTGGTTGTGAATGGGCTGTTACATGCTGCATTAAGAATTAATACATATAATATCATTCAATTACAGAGTTCTTAGGAGTCATCTTGGGCATTTTTGTCTCCATACTTATGAGGGGAAAATCTTGTGAACAAAGATGCGAGGGGAGTGGAAGCACCTTAATTATTTGCAGACCCAAGACCCATTTTATCCCCGGCAGCTCGCATAAAAAGGGTCGGGATAAGTTTAAGGGTATGCTAAGGTTGCATTTCCCATGGATGAATTCACAGCACTGACATGATGGATTCCGAGCACAAAGACAAATACTGATGCAGAACGATTCTTCGTAGCATTCCAGATACTGTTCAAGAAAAAAAACAAAATGTGCCGACATCCAGATGCACCACGTAACTGCTATTTTTTTTTTTTTTGGCACGAACGTGACTGCTATTTAAAATTGGAGCCAAAACAACATTTTACATACAAAAAATGAGCATGATATGATACAAAAAACAAGTTTGTCTTCCTTCTTAATCCCATGTAGGCAATTGCATGGAGGGAATAGAGGCTTGTCTTAATGATTTTGTTACAAGTAACGAAAAGCTAATCTTTGGGCTAAGACGAACAGTATTTTCTGCAAGAGATTTTAAAATGTGGATTAGCAGCTACAACAATCACCTCGAGGCTCCTTCTGTTTCACCAATTGCCGTCAAAATATGTCCTAAAATTTTTTGCTGCACATGAACAAAAAAAGAGGGGGGGGGGGGTGGGCGGGCCGTAAATCTACAGTTAGATGTGATTTCCATTTAGTGCACAGGTTTGATGCAATCTAAAGGGGTTGCTGCCACTTCCAAATTAGAGAGTTGGTACATTTTTTTTGGCAAGAAGTTTACTGAGGGTGTTGGTTAGAGACCTGGCTACCCTATCTATATAATGATATCTCGAAGGCCTGTGGCATTTGCCAAGGGACAAAGAAAGACCGAAGTTGGAGGGCTTGGAGGAAGCTGTTGATCCCACACCTACTCAGGATGCTAGAATCCATATAAAAAAGTGGGTTTTGGTGAGCAAGAAACTTCAGGATTGTGTGAGAATATAGGCATCTTCCATTGCCCAACCAGATGGCTCACAATAATGGCATTCAAGGGAAGATAAACCAAATTTCAACATACACAACCTCTAGTTAGAACATTCACTACTTAGTTGAGCGCCACCAAAATGGTGGCAGACAGCTTGATCTTCTTGTTCCTTTTAGTCAGCCATATTTATTTATTTGATCAACAAAACTATCTAATTGTTGAGGCAGTCATGCTTCTTGAAAGAAATTTCATTCTAAGTTTTATCAGAAAAAATACAGTGCCAGCAAGCAAAACCTGGTATGCATGCATATTTAAGCGTGTAAACTCACATGCTCAACCTTGTTACAGTGCATCGCAAGTCATGCACATGGGCACAGTCTCCTTGTGTGTTGATGTGAACCATCACATGTAAGCATTGTCTCCCTTTGTGTAAACAAGCATGCCCCAGGATTCTGGAAAGTCAAAGAGAAAAGGAGCTCAACAAACATTTTACAGTTAGTGCTTTTTATGTTCTCTCTCCTGAACATTCTTAACAAGCAAAAGATTGACATAAGCAGTTGAGTCTCAAAAAAAAAAAAAAATGCAGTTAGTAAGGCAACTGATGCACCGTACCCCTTTTCACAAGTACATGAGATGTGCCGGCAAAGCACATTAAAAAGTTGGGATCGATATTTCTCATCATGATTATCAAATAAAACATAAAAAATGCAACTCAGATTATGCATTAAAAAAAATGGAAAAGAAACTATACCACATCCTTTGGTGCATCATCAACAACTTCAGCAGGTTGATCTGCTCCAATGCTAGCAAAACATCCACCCTTGCAGCTCATATATCTCTGCAGGCTAAATAGAAACAGCAAGTGCTATTCTTGTCATATCATATAGACACAATTGCCCAAATATATCATACACAGTGATAGCATCAACTATAACCGTAAGGCACTCCATGGTAAGACATATATCTGATCAGCACAATACTAGTTTTTATAAAAATATAGACAAAATTTGATAAACATAAGGAAGATGCCAGAAACTTTAATCATTTTAAGCAACAAACCCTACTTACTGGAATCTATTGTCTATCATGTATTAAAGCTAACCGTCAGTAGTATTCTGATTTGCAAGAAAGTCATATATCAATCTGACTCTCTATGAAAATTTGTTACCATACTTTTCAGACAAGGCATGAACTGTGAATTTTCTCATAGTAGCCTAACATTATCATAAGATCTTTCAGTGGCAGCCATGTTCAATTTTATCCATTAGAGGTCACTATAATTAGAATTCACTGGTAGTTGTTTGATCATTTCCTCACCGAGTTCAAACCCAGCTTCATATATCACATTTGCTTCAGGGACAGACTTGAATTCCATGTTTATATTATTTTTTATGATGAAGTTTGATCACCCAATTTAATATTTAAGATGATAGCTATTACAACGAAAATTTGTTACCTTACTTTTTACACAAGGCATGAATCATGAATTTTCTCATAGTAGATTGACATTATTATTGAGATCTTGCAGTGGCTGCCATGTTCAACTTTTTCCATTAGGGGTCACCATACTTGGACCTCACTGAGAATTATTTATCATTTACTCCCTGAGTTCAAACCCAACTTCTTCAATCACATTTGCTTTAAGGATGAATTGGAATTCCATGTTTATAAATCATTTTTGACAATGAAGTTTGATCGCCCAATCTGATACTTAAGATAATAGCGATAATACCAACGCAAGCATGGAAGGATATAAGGGAAGATTAAGAAAAAAGGGTTGCAAGTTGCTAATTTCTTTGTGATGATAAATCTCTATTCTAAGTTTGATCCATAGCCAGCCACCACCAAACTGCTGCTTTATCACAAGCTAAATTAGGTAATTATGCTCTACACTTGCTCTAATCAACCAAAAGACACCCAAAGGCAGGCATGTCTTAAGATCCATTAGATTGCAAAGAAGGCAATTATGCTCTCCCGCTTGCTCAACTCCACTGTAAGAAACCCAAAGACAGGCATGTCTTAAGATCCACTACATTGCAACCAAAAAAAAAAAATCAAACAGCAACAGAACACGCACAAAAGTTTCAGATTATAAACAAGATAACATAATGATATTTTTCTAGTTGCTTACTGTAAAAAGAAATTGCATGGTTGGAGACATATAAGAACTAAAGCAAACTTCTCAAACTTAATAAGTAAACTATTTTTTTTTCAACTTCTATTCCTATACAGTTTTCTGCAATCTGTTCTAAATAAAGCTGTGATGTTGCTTGGAAAAAATCAACAAAACAATCAGAAAACGTGATATGTTTTCCAGGACCAGAAACTTACAATTCACATTTATTAAGCACAAGGAGCCTGTTTGGAACACATGATTGCTTCTTTAACCTGCATGCTGAATTACAGGATTCCCCCTGCCTGCCTTTCATGTGAGGTTGTTAGCAAATTTTCCATATGTTACCGTCACTACATGTCACTGTAATAAAAATTGTCACAAAGACCCTTACTTTCCAATGACAATATCAATGCCTGTCAGCCTTGCTTCAGAACTTAGTTCCATTATCCCTGATGTCAAAAGTGCAAAAAATTAACTGCTGAAAGATAATAATGCTACCCAATACCCATAATAACAATACAGTATGAGGGAAAAAATTTGGGTTTATGTGAGCCAAAGAAAAAGATAGGGACTCTCAGATACATTCAAGGGTAGAACATTTAATATTAACATGATCAGATACAAGCAGATAATTGCTGATACTTGTAGGCATATTCTTTATCTGAGTTCATGCATAATTTTTATATACATAATGTCAAACACATGTGCTGTGTTATTGATGAAGATGGGAAAAGATATAGATTATAGTGAGTTACCTGAAAAATTTAACTGCAAAGAAAAGCAGTGATGAAAGTTGCTTGCATATGCATTCTCATGAACCTGAAATATTTATATCAGTTTAAGGAAACAATTTACAAGATCCAAGTTCAATATTTGATATGCCTACGTAGCACAATTATTCCAAGCAAGATTGTCCTGCTTGAAACAAGATTACACATGCAATCCCTTCATCATACAGTTGTGTTTTTATCCCCACAAAAAATCAAGATGTAAACTCTAAAAGCTCCACAGCTTTTTGAAGAAAAGAAAAAAGAAAAGAGGATCCATGGAAAGCAAAATACATACCACACTTGCGGAATTATGACGGCACCTTCCAGCACAGAAATCAAAAACACTAGCATAAGTGCCTGAATGAAAACAAGGTGGAAAACATGAATTAATGATGAAAAAAGCCTCCTCTCAGCAAAAAGGGCTTATAAATGTCTATACAACCTGCCGTAATTGGTTTGGCTATCTTTACTTTCAGCACAAGATCTTCCTTTGTCTGCAAAAAGGACCAAGACTGTTTGAACAAAGGCCTCAAATTTTTAATGGTAGAAATGTGAATTATGAATTGAAGAGAATACCCTGGATGGATGTAAGCAGCATGATACACAATACTCATATGAATTGCAGCATTGTGAAACAAGGTTGCATCCGCTGAAAAATCAAATGCCTACTTCAGCAAGTTCTCTATTTCAGTCCAGATAGTCATGTCAAATATCAGCTCATAGCCAAAAAAAAACTCACTGACAAGAAAATCGCTCCCCTATTTCAGGACAGCAGCGAGACAATGAATCAACTGAAAGGGCAGAACATACATAGCCTGCAAGATTATAAGTTGATTATAAACAGTTGTTGAACCAATAGTAATAATTTTCTTATAAAATGACAATCAGAGCCAAAAAATTCGCATGTATTAACATTACTGGGGTTATTGAGTCGAGCTTGATTGAGCTTGCATCTGATCAAGCGTGCCTTGAAATTACGAGCATGAACTAAAATCAAGCTTGATTTATTTACCATTCTTTCAAGCTCCACTTGAGTTTCAAATAAGGAAAACATGAGTCTAATCGAACAGTTTGATAATCCTAAATTGGGCTAAAATCAATCTGCACTTGAATCAAACTTAGTTCAAGATTGGACTCTTAATTCAAAGTATTAACAAATACTAATTAAGTCTTAATCCAATGATCTATTATCCATATAATACAGTATAATTAACAATTAATTGATCCAGAGAATAAAAAATATAGTAGTTGAAGTCTTGATGAAATGGTTTATTATCTATATCATGTAGAATATATATATATATATATATATATATAATATTTTTGAGCCTTATCGGGCTGAACATGGTCAATTTTTGGCTTGGCTAGAAATTAAATTCAAGCATATTTTGTTGGTTCAAGTTTGATTAGTTAGATCTGAACCAATATTGATTTGAGCTTTTCTCAACCCAAGCTCGAGCTGCTCAGCTCCCTTGATAGCCCTACTTAACATATGCTTAATGTGTATATGTACATGTGGATAGTTCGCAGATGCTTCCTTTCCCTGTTGGCACCCATTGCACCACATAAACAGTTAGAAAAGTACAAAGTTGGAGCTTTACCATGATCATCCGATAGCAAATATCGCCCTTGAACAGTATTCCTGCACACATGGTTCTCTGGAAGACCGATGTCCTTCCTGATAAAATTAAACTAAAATTTTCAACAGAAATCATTTTCTATATTATCACAAAATATTTTTTCTCGAATTATCATGTTGTCATAAAAAAAAATGAAGGGGATCTAACATGCAATTACAGAAATTACTTAATTATAATTTGTGTCCTATCAATTCTTTTCTTGTGCAATTATGAAACTTCAAAACCCAGGGGAAAAAATTGACTGAGAAATGGGAGCATAACAATCCAACAAAACCACTTGTACCAAGATTAGAGGTTGCATTAACTTATTTAGCTTAAGTAGAAGAATTATAATCAAAAGATCACAGTTGCACAATTCATTTCAGCACTATAACGCCTTAAACAATAAAATCTGCTGCTTCAATGGGCAAATTATTGTCTAAAAGCATCAAGGAAAAGCTAATGTGTCTCTTAGGTCATTAGGAGTTCTGCTTCTTAATATGTACATGCTCTGCTTATTCACTGAAACATATATTGTAGGAATGTGTCTCTGAACCCTGGAGATTTCTACGTAGACTAAGATGTGCATAAAAGAGAAAATCATATGACAGTAATAGTAAATATTAAAAGAAAAGCAGGTTGAAGTTTCTTGGAAAGACAAATATAGAAGACTAGGAACTTACTTTCAACTACGTTTCCTATACTGATCATGTAACCATGTATCCACCAAGGTGCTCAACATCAAATAGCAGCACTTGTTATTCCAAAAGCTTTTGTTGGCTGATAAACTTATTCATCTTGGAAGAGGAAGGGCCTTGCTGCCCTGTCTCTTACCTTTATATTTTGCACTATATATTCTTGCGTGGGAGCTCCAACATTGATTACTAATAAGACCAAGTTAAGTAACAATATAATATTTCAAGACTGAACTTACTATATGAACTTCTGCTCAAACACATTTCTTCCACTGATCTTGTAGCTATATATCCACAAAGATACTCGACATTAAGCATCAGTGCTTATTATCACACAAGCTTTTGTTGGCTGAATGGCATAATTATCTTGAGAGGCAATGTAAAACAAAAGAAAAAAGGGCATTATTTCGTTGCTCTGTCCTTGACCTTCACATTGTGCATAATTTGCACTTGCACAAGCAATCTAACATTTAGTATTAATATATGCACTAAAATCACCACATTTTCTCGTGCAGCACTAAGTTTCCCTCATACCTTTCATATTGGTAATCCCTCTCTTTGTTTCAGGGCCTTCTTCCAAGTCAAACATTTATAAAACTCAAGGTTCTGACAATAACTTTGATCCCTATGAATGGGGACTGGATCAGCTTGTGAATAGATTTTTGACTGGTTCAGCTTATGAATAGATTTTTCTTTCTCATTAAAACATGATGTGAATTCCTATCCTCTAGACCCTAGGTTCAATCTTTCTACCAAAATATGTCCTTTGACCCCAAAACTAACACACAGATTCCACAACATTCCATAAAATTTCACTTTTTGCTCCGTGGTTCGGAAACAACTCTTCACGTATTTCAATACCTGAAACGAATCAAGGACAGCACAAGGGGATGAAATAAAGAGGAAGCGGAGGAGATCGTGAACCACTCACCGAATTCCGGAGATTTTGGCCGGAAAAACGAAGGCGATGAGGATCCAAAAGATCGGAAAGAGAGCATCTGGAAGGAGATCGCGACGAGATATCTCCATTTCAAGATGCGACTCGAGGAGAGCGGGTTGGGGCTTAGGGCTCCGAAAGCATTAGGGATTTGAGGTTTTGGGTATTTTTCACGTGTACATAGGGGAAAGGGAAGTCCGGCGGTGGAGGCGATGGTTTAAGGGAGTTTTGTGTAATAAGCACATTCGATAGGGGTTTTTGTTTAGAAATCAGAATATTAAGTTTAAACTGGTCTCGGCATCCCTGTTGGTGCCATCGGAGCAATTATAACAAATGTATTAAATAAAAAATTAATAAAAAATATTTAATTGAGTTTAAATTTAAAAATACCAATCTACCCAGGTTTTAAGTAAAAAATTTTTTTCATTTGAAGCAAAGTTAAAAACAACTATCTAAATAAAGTGAAATAATCCAATTGCCCTATCAGTAGGGCTGGAAGTGAGCTCGGACCGGCCCAAGGCCCATCGGGCTGGGTTTCGATTTCAGTCCGAAACTATTCAGACTGGACTTGGGCCAAAAAATAGAGTCCGTTTTACTTTCGGATCAAGCTCGGGCCTACCTTTGGCCCGGCCCAAACCCGACCCAAACCCGAGCCCGAATTTTCGTCCGATTATGGCCTGAATTTTAATGCTTCTATCCGGTATAATTTCATCATTCAATCTCCCTTCCAAGTCCCAATTTTTCCCATCGAGGTCTCGTCTCGAAGAGCCCTAGCCTCGTCCATCGATTATTGCCGTCCTCACTCCCGATCCTCCCTGCTCTCCCGTCGGCCGCTGGTCTTCGCCGTCCTCTCCTCTCGGTCTTCAGCAGCATTGGGCTCCCCCCTCCAATCTCCTGTAGGTGCTCTTCTTTCCATAGGTCCGCCTCCGTCGGGCCCATTTTCCCTCGAATTGCCGCTCTCTCGGGCCTCGACTGTCGCTCCCAAGCCCCCCTGTCTCCCTTTGACCGTTGCTCTCTCGAGCCTCAATTGTCGCTCCCAAACCCCCATCTCTCTCCGACCGCCGCTCCTAAGCCCCATTGCCTAGTATCCCTCGACTGCCTCGACCTCTCTCAAAGAATCTGACAAGCTCTTCGACGGTGTCGGTGAGGCCTGCAGTCGGTCTCGCCGCCCATGCCAATACTCTCGACCACAGTCGCCGTCGCCTGGCTCCTCACCATCCATGCCCATGCCCTTGAGACAGGTATCATCTTCATCGAAATCGATGGCACCACCCAGGCCAAGCTCGAGCTTCAGGAGCCAGGAGGTCATCGTCGTCATCGGAGACCTAATGGGCATCGTCGTCGTCGACTTGTCATGGCTAGCCATCAGAATGGGTTTGGGCTTATAGGGCTTTAGATTTTTTTTTTTAAAAAAATTAGCAGGGAATCGGGAGTGATGTTGGCGCTGGGCCAGCCCAATCTGTTCGGGCCGTGCTCGTGCTTGGGCTCGGGCCTGGGATTTAAAAATTTTCGGGCCTAAGCCCAGCCCAAAGCCCGATAAAAAATTTCGAGTTGGGCTCGGACTGGGATTTGGTCTGGTCCAACCCAGCCCACTTTCAGCCCTACCTATCAGTTATAAAGCAATACTACACTATTATAAAATAATATTATACTATTATAAAATAATACTGTACTATAATAAAAACAATACTACACCGTTATAAAATAATACTATACTGTTATAAAGTTATACTATACTATTATAAAGCAATACTGTAATGTTGTAAGTGATACTGCAATAAAGGAATACCATACCATGATAATATAATACTATCTTATTGTAAAAGAATACTACACTAATATAATATAATAAAATAATATTATATTATTATAAGAAAGACTATATTAATATAATGTAATACTATTTTATTGTAAATAAATATTATATTATAATAATATAATACTATAATATTTTAAGGGATATAAAGATATAAAAATAATTTCAATCAAAATGGATAGTTGCTTCTAACTTATGTTTAAAATGAATAAGTATTTTTATATAAAATTTATTTTTAAATTAAAAAAATGAAAATTTATCTCTAATTCTCTATATTATAATATATTCCCTCATAAAATGTAAGGACAACGGTGAATGTATAACTGATATGTTCCATAGAGATTATATATATTCAAAATAGGCTTCTTAAATTTGGACTAGTCCTTGCAATTGTTCTAATCTCAAGATTTTTAAACTCCAAGATTTCAGTCATATTAATGGCTTATAGATTTTGAGATAAATCAAGATTTTGATTTATTTGGCTAACGTGAAAAACAAAAAATCTCAAAAGAAACTAAAAATTTCAAATCTAAATAGAGATTTTAAGACCAATATACTAGCATATAGGCTAAGTTAATAAATTAAATATTAGCAACTATATTTAAAAATTGATTTTAAACTTTATAATTAAAAAAATAATTGATTATGAGAAATAACAGAAGTTATTGAAAAATATATAGAAAGAATATCTATGTATTGATCAGTTGATTTTACATACATACACACACACACATATATATATATATATATATATATATATATAGACACACACATGTATGTATGTATGCATGCATGCATCCATGCCCATATGTGGTAAGAAGATGCCTAGTTTGCGTTCTTGCATTCCCGTTGTGGTAAGGAGATGCCTACCATCAGTACAAAACAAATCTCAGCCAGTACTAAACTTTTGTCTGCTGGAACAGGTTGAGCCCTAGTACAGGCATTTGTGCATAAAAACCACCATAGCACGAGAGCAGTATGATTTTCTACATAAACTGATAGCTTTGACAACTAGAGATTTGGTGATATTCGTTTGAAAGCTTGGGTCAAAACAAATCATAGTAGGCTGGACCCAAACCAAAAAAAAAAAACAAAAACAAAAAAAAGAAAAGAAAAAAAAATCATGGTAGGCCACATCATTTAATCGAGTATCTGGAACATGGGATCATGTTTCTTGTCTACCAAAGAGTCGTAAAGAGAATGTCCTTGCTTAATTACTTGATTCTAGTGCAACCCTTTGAAGAGGCAAGAGAGACGTTGGGGTTGCAACTTTCACTCATCAATATGTGTCAAAGCTATGAAACAACAAAATTGAGATTTCTAAAATAATTCGTCATAAGTAAAAAAACATGGTTTATAGAAAGATACACGTTGCAACTTTAAATCCATCTCTCACTCGTGAAGTGCAAACTGTTTGGATGTCTGCCTAGAAAGGAAATTCCACTTTATTGTGAGTTAATCAGTCTTTCCATGGGTTTACGTGGTTGGCCGTTTCTTTCAAGTAAAGATGTATTTGCGTCTGTCCAGTGGTTTTGCGAGCATTATGAAAAATTTGATAATAACAGCCCTCTTTATGCTTGGTCAACCTTCTTGGACCGCCACAAAGTGAGCTCGTGAAGCTGTCATCCAGAAAAAGGAGAAACCAAATTTCTAAGAGCATGTTTGGATAATTTTGCTGGATCTTTAAGATTCGAAATATGATTTTTAGTACTGCAGGATATAAGATCTAACCCAACCCGAGATCCTTCCCGACCATTTTGTTAGGGAGGAGAAAAAAAAAAAATTTCTCTCTCTTTCTATGGGTTCGGGCTGATCCACTTCAAAGCTATTTCTAAAAATTCTATTAACATATGCCTAACCTGGCTTATGGCCATGTGACCCTGCTAGATTATATAAGATTGTCCAAACAAGCCATAATAATTTATATCATTCGCTTCTCTTGGATAAAGATAGTGAAGTCCTATTGAAAATCAAATAAAAAAAATCCATGAGGATGAATATGACTGTCCATATCTTTGATCTTTATTTCGGGACAACGTCACAGGATGTTTCCAATATAAAAATGTCTTGATCTTATTGAAATTTTTGATTTTCTCAAAATTTTATGATATTATGATTTTGGAGCAAATTCTAAAGTTCTTATGGTTTTGAATAATCCCACGTGGTATGGTGAATTCTGCATCACCCGACTCTAGGTACCATTTCTAATCCTGAAATCTTAGTATTAGAATTTTTGCTTCTTTTCCATTTTGTTTGCAAATACTGGCAATAGCATTCCAACAAACTTTTTATTCTTTCATGCAGTTTAAGAGCAATGTAGAACATTCATACATCACAATTTCCTAATTTGTGCCATACACAACTGCTCATATGGCTCTTGTAACAGGTTCAGAACACCAAGAAAAAAATAGTGCATCCAAGCAAATACACACACACACACACACACTTTGTGAATGAGCTGTAAACTTTGTTACATTGTCATGGACACGGGTCCATGGAAGTTAATTATCCAATGTGAAAGTTAAGTCAAACTCACCTGCCAACCTTGCCTCTGCTAGCTGGCACCCCTCTCAACTTTGGAATAATTCGAATCTTAAAAAGAAAAGAAAAGAAAAGAAAAGAAAAAAAAACAAAGCCGTATTTGGTGGTGGATCCATCATTTAAAAAAAAAAAAAATTCCTCTCCAACTTTTTACTATTTACTCTTACCTCCTAAATATTTTATTTTTTAATTAGATATCGACAGTTGTGAATTGATTGTGATACACCTCAAATGCCCATCTGAGCTCTAGCACTGTTAACGGCAAGAATAAGATAATTATTATATCTTTAAAATTTTATTTTATCAAAAGACAACTCCTCTCCTAATCCAGCCATAAGAATATTAATAAAATTTTACATCTAAACTTATCTCGTATGAAATTCACATATTCATAGGTCCTCACTAAAATAGACGGATGGGTCAATTTGCAACCAAAATCTAAGATTTAAGATCTAATTAAAAAAATAAAATATTTGAGATGCAAATGTAAATTATAAAACATTGAAGGGATGGCATTATAATTTTTTTTTTCTCAAAAAAAAAAAAGATCATACTCGCTACTTGCATTAGACCGTGTCCAAAATACTCGGTAAATTGGTAATTATTTACTTGCCAGGTTCTCCTTGCATTAGACCGTGTCCAAAATACTCGGGACGTTCTCCTTGATTTGCTCACACGTCAAATGAGTTTCATAGTGCCAGCGTGGGCCGCATTTGTTCTCAATTACAAGGTCAACTTTTTGTCTATTTCGACTATTCTTTCACCAAAAGTGGCGTTAATTATATGGATCCCAACTGCCAGAGCCATAAGCTTTTGACGCCTCCGAGTCTTCCATGGCTGACAGCTCCAGCCACGATCAATAATGCTGACTTTGAATAAAGGAAGTGGGTAAAGAAAGCTGTCATAAGAGGGAAAGGACTTCTACCTTTCCCCTCTGAATCATCAATACCTGTAAAGAGTTTATGTTCTATGTTGATAGATTGACCATCATACCCTTCTTGTATTGCTAGTGCTGTGAATTAGGTGCACAATAACAAAATGAGAGATTCATTTTTTGATAAAAAATAAAATATTTCCACACAATAGAAAGATAAATAAATGTAAACTTTGTTCAAGCAGATCAAATGTATGTGCATGAATACATAAAAGTCATTCTTGTATATTACATTTCAATTAGTCATATAAAATCCAAATTAATCCTTCATGTAACAACATTCAAATTTAGAGATGCTGTATAGTTTTTGTCAGGAGCGGCTCAACATCTTTGGAGGCCTAAAGCTAAAAATGAAAGCGGGACCAGGGAGGGGTCTTCTTCCGAGCTCTAGCTTTCGAGAAACAAAGGCGGACCGGCGGGCCGCCGGCTCGGCGCACAACCGGGGCGGAAGGGGAGTGTCGAAAAATAAAAAAAAATGAAGAAACTTACCGGTGGAGGTCGGGAGGTGGACCGGGACACCAGAGGCGGAGGCTGGACGCCTGGACCGAGACGTCGAAGGCGGGAGGCGGAAGCTGGACCGCGATGCCGGATGCGCGCGAGCAGGGGGCCTCCTGGGGGCGGGGGCCTAAGGCAAGGGCTTCGATGGCCTTGCCCTTCAGTCGTCCCTGATTTTTATAGTTTTTACTTATTTTTTTAACCTTCCTGTAGCTTTTTGTTTTTATTTAAAAACTAAGCTTAGGGAAGATTTGGTCAAGATTGAGGTGGCAGTGGGATCAAACCTAGGTTGTTGATATCCATCACCAAATGATTTTACCAACCCAATCAGCTAGAATCTCTTATTTTTATAAATATTATCAAGCTACATGCATATGTTAGTTAGACATACCTTTGCACTACACATACCTTTTCATGTAAAGAAGTATAAATTTATAAATTCTCTATGAAAATTATATAATAGGTAATACCACATGGAGTTTATTGTTGCATATGTTCTCTCTTCCTTGCATTCCATATGATCTAATCAAATATTGGAAGCGCATGATCACCTTATTTGGAACCGATGCATCTCCAAAACCTAAAGTTCAATAGATACCTTAAAGTTAAAATAAATCATGGAGCATCAACTAGATTGCTCAAGTTGCGTTGCTGCAAGGCAATAGTAAAATAGAAAATTTATTTTTTTATAAAAAATCATCAACCTTATTAGTTATTATTCATGCTGGTTACTTTTTGTCGGTCAAAAAAGAAATGATAATAAAAATTAGTTGCCATGCCAAAAGCAAATCACTTGTAATCCTAATAATAGAGATTTTTTATAATCAAAGTATATGGTAGCTTTTAACTGGCCTAACTAAATATAGGCATATTCTTCTATTTTAAGCAAACCACCTTTTGAATTGGTTGGGACTAAATTTGGGTAGCTAATAAATATTTATATTATTTATCTATTATAAGATAAATATTTCATTACACCATTTGTATAGCTTCTCTAATTTCTAGGTGCGGTGGTGATTGATGAGATGATATAGGGGGTTTGTTTATTATCCACTTGGCTCGTATGCTACATCAATCTTTTGTCATAAAATTAATATTGATATTGAGTGGTGCTAGAAAGTGATATTTATAGTATTTTAAAATTTTTTTTAAGATGAGATTGTTAAGAATTCATATACAAATAAAGATTGTATTTTTTAAATTAAAAAAATTATTTTTGTTCACATAAATTTATTATTGGATCTGCAATGATCATTTTGACATTTATATAGGTGGATGGACGAAGATATTTTAATTGCTTTGAGATCTGTATGGAGCATGATCCAACGTCGAAAACTGATGATTTCGTGGTACAAAAGATACAACCCGAACCCTGTACAGGGACATAGGACCTCAGAGCAGGCTGAGGATATTCTGGTCCATATACAACTAACACTTAAGAATTCAGGAACGTCATTAGTTGATTACCCTGTACCCACGGGACATTGTAAACCCCCCAGCCCCCCAAAATTTTGCAACCGTTATTGTCCATGTCCATCTTTTCCTGATTTAAATTGCACACAAATATATACGAGAGATACAGAAAAACAAGAAAATGAAAGAGAAAATTTCAAGGGATCTCAAGCCTCTCTGCCTCCCCAGGAGGCTATTTCGGAGGTGAGCCTAGCGGAATTCGATTCTTTTTTCCTTGTTCACAATTCTCGGAGAAATTTGCACACACGAGAACGCCCATTGGAAAAAGATATTTTTTCCCGGTTTTTTCTGTGGTTATAGGCTGAGATTCTCTGTTTTTCCATGGCAGGCTTGTCCCGATCGCGCAATTAAGCACTGGCTTCGACCAAATAACGAGAATTTGACCTCTAATTGATCGTCGTAGTCGTTTTTCTATCAATTTCCCCCCAGAATTTGACAATTCTTCAGTTGACTCCTTGTTTCCATTCGATTTAGAAGGAAAATTTGCTGGGCATTCGTTTTTTTCCTCATAATAATTTGGAAAACCCTAAAACCCGATTACAAGAAACCCTTCTTCTGGCAACCTTATTGGTGAATTTTGTTGCCCTTTTTGGATTTAATGTTGTATACCGGGCTGGATATTTGAAGAAAAAGAAAGAAATAAAAAAAATGGGGATGGTATCGAGGCAGGTGTTGCCTGCTTGTGGTAACCTCTGTTTTCTATGCCCTTCGATGCGGGCGAGGTCAAGGCAGCCTGTTAAACGGTATAAGAAGCTCATTGCTGATAGCTTCCCAAAGACTCCGGTGAATATTTTACACTTTCTAATTTCTATAGATTTTTATGAGCTAAGTAGACATATCTGTATTGATCTAGAACTTAACTGGCATAGTTTATTTAGTTTTTGAAGACCATATAATTTTAATTTTCTTTGTGTTAAGAGTTTGGTCCAATTCTGGAGTTTTTTAAAACTTTTATTTTCTTTCTGTTATGCTAATAGTATTGGATTATAGCTTGGAATCTGATATGAACCATGTTCTTCTCTCTTAGCAGTTGAAGTTGCTATTTGCTTTGGTTGGTTTAGTCTTGAGTAGCTCATGTGTCCAAGGAATCTGGTGTGTTCTGATATGCTTATATTATCACAATTTGATTCTAACTGGTATGACTTAAAGTGCTGGAAGACGTTTGTATCATCAAGAATTTGGCAAATTCTTTTTCTCTTTTCAAGCTGGTTTGAAATATAGCTCATTTAATGGTTTCTGATCTCTCTCATGCAAAGCTACAATTATGTTTTGAGTTAATCTTGAGTTTTCACCTACTGTTAAGATGATCCTATCATGTTGTACCTTGATCAGGATTTTACACTTTGCAACTATGATCTATCTGATTTATGGGTTGTGCTTTCCCTTTATTTGTAAAATTTTTGCTTGAAGAGGAACCTATAATCTACTAGGTATTTGATTCTTATGCATAAGTTGCTTATCTATGATGCCACGCTACACCTGTGTTCCATAAAAAGGCTTCAGTAAATTTCAACTCTTTTACTTGTTTTTAGTTTTGAAGTCTTGAACTTACTAAGTTTAACAAGATATATTTTATTCTGTTCCTGGCTTAAACTATCAGACCCTTTTCACAGCTATTAACTTGCTATCAGACCTTCATATATAATTATTTTGTTTTTGCAGTAAGGAATATCTAGGACCTATGTTAGTATTTCCTGAAAAAAAAAGAATTCCATTCTGTTAGCTTGCAAAATGGTTTAATATGGAAATTTGTCTTAAAGTTCTGCCTTTTGTACACCTTCATTCCTTGTTATACGCGTTGGCTACAATATGTTTCTCATTATAGTGATCATTTTGCTGCTTGACTGTGTACATTGTAGGAGGGAGAACCAAACAACAGGATGATCGGCAAGCTCTGCGAATATGCTTGTAAAAACCCAATGCGTATACCAAAGGTATTCAAAACCTATCATGTTAAATGCCATTTTCATCACATATCAAATTAACATAAACAACAGGATGTGTTACCTCATGGATTTACGGATCTTCTCTGCAAGATTCAAGTCCTCCATCACTAGAAAGAGTCTTAAACGTAAACCATTCCCTTAAATCTATATCTAGATTAATGTATTCAGCTCAAAGTGAAATGTCAAGTTAGAATTTAGAGTTCAACATGGTGTTTGAATAAGACATAGGATTTTCAGTCACAGAAAAATGTAGCACCTATTGATTGCATCTATTTGCTACAATTGGGTAGATTTTGATTATTCATGTGAGCCTTTTCCTAGCTCTGCTGTCTGGGCACTTTGATTTTAGGAGCTTGATGTGAAGCATATTGGCTCAACATATGGGGTGCACTTTCTTGAGTTGTACCAGGTGTTGACAGTATTGGTGCAATACACATTGAAATATTATCGCTTTTAAGTACAATTTTGTACTTTTTATCAGTACATCTATTATACCTAAATCATATGGCATGTAAATAAACATTTTTTGTGGATGATAATGCACTTCTAGTTCTTAAAAGTTACTAAATTTAACTAGTCAACTTGGTCCAATTAGGTAATATATATCCTCATTACATCACATAGTTTTACCATGGATACTTTTTTGTGTCTTATGTACATGTGGTTGTAGTCAGTTATAATTGTATATTTTTGGCTATTTTCTACCTCAGGATGGATTTTTTCATTGTTCGACATATTATTACCATATATTTAGGTTATAAATGAAATATTAACTATAAATTGGAAAAGACAATTTTGCTAATAAGAAATGAAGGCTCAGGTGCCTTCCTAAGTTCAAGTTCAAAGCTTGTTAGAGTTGGAACATTAGAACCAAACAAGGAAAGCTAGGGCTAGATATGTGGCCAAGATGATGGTGCCATTTATCAATGCCTGGAAAATTGTGGCACAATATGCCAAACATTTATTTTTCTTGTGGAAGGATGTCGTATATTAGATGATTAAATCTGAAGGAGGCTTGAAATGCATACCAAAGCAATAACTAAATTATAACTGACAAGAACTATGTCTAAAGGGAATTTGTGGACCTTATAACAAAATAAAAGGGTTAAGTGGAGTATTGAGATTATGTGGACTTCTGGATTATTGTTGGAAGAAAAAAATTATGAATGATCAAAAAGTGAGCACGATTGAAGTCATGCAAGCAGTACTGTTGATTCGCAAGAAAGAGGAAACAATAAGCAACAAGGGTGGTACTGTGGTAGAAACTTAAAACCTGATGCACGGCTTGAGAGCAAGTGTTGCATGGAGCAGCATGGTATTTGAGTTGGTGGGTATGGTTAAGTCACTTAGCAAGAATGGAGGTAATTAGCAAATACTTTTATTAAGGCAGCAGGGAATTATAAATGCTGAAAATGGTAACTGTTCCGGTCTTCCAGACAATAATGTGGATTTGAATCGGAAGGAAAGCACGTGAGAAATAAATGAAAGAGGAGGAGATTAAAATCATGAGGTATGGGATATTGAAGTATAGATGAAGGCAAAATGTGCCTATTCTCTGTTCTCTCTATTGTGTAGCCTCCTATCATGGCCGCATGATGATTGGCCTAAGGAGTTGGGCTACTAGAAGTAGATCATATTGTGCTGTATTGATCATACCAATGTCTCGGTTTGGGTTGTATGTCGTGCCATATTGATCGTAAGGTACCAAACTTGTAAAGTACCAGTATGGTAGCTGATATCGAGTTTGCAGACCTTGGGTAAGAGTCCTAGCAACAACCGTTTGTTGAGTTATGAGGTGCTGAGTGTTGGGATCAAATACCAAATTGATCAAGCCAACATGGTACCATGTAACATGGAGCAGTAGATGGTAATGGCTAGATCATCCTTCCATAAGGATATGGTCCAAGACAAGGTATACAATATGACCACGGTCACCTACAAGTGCGAATTCGACATATAATATGTATGTATGTATGTATGTATGTACATACAAGGACTATACATGAGAGATATAGAGTATGTATCTCTAACAAATAGGGCTGCAAATGGGTCAGGTCGACTCATGATTTGACCTGATCTGTATTTGAAGACTCGTGGATAGGTCAGGTTAAAAAATTGGAACCAATCTAAAAATTGGTTTAGGTCTAGGTCTTGTTACTTTGCGATATGACCTTACATGTATATCACTTAGATGTAATTTGGGTCAAAAAAGAAAGGGGCCCAACCTGACCTAGCTTGATCCAAAAACCTGAATCATATAAATTGCTTTATCCTTCACTCTAAGTATCTTTCCCAATTATTGAATAAACTCTCATCTAAACTAATTCATTTCATTTCATCTCAACAACCACATCTCCTCTCATCTATTTTTAGTTAATTATATTCAAACATTTATATTTATTGTTTGTTTTGGTAGGTTCTTATTTATAATGCCCTCAAGTTTATCAATATAAATTATGTATGTATAAAAAAAATCGTAGTTTGTAAACTTAAGAATGATCAATTACTTAGATGAACTTCAAAGTTTTTGATTGAAAATTTAAGTTGGCTCTTTTTGGTTTCATTAAATTTTTAATGATTTTATATTTAACTATCAATAAATGTAGCAATAAAAGAATAATTAGATGCTTGACTTAAACTGCAATTCATATCCAGTCTGGTCTCACCTTGAACTTGGACATTTAGGGTTGGGTCCAGGTCATACTGGATCCCGACCTGACCCAAATGACTTGCTGGATCTAAATCATTTCCATGGACTCCACCTTACTTGATAAACTAATGGGTCAGGTCTAGGCCCAAAATCATGACCTGAATATGAAATCAGGCCGGTCAAGTTAAATCATATCTCAGTTTGACTCAACCTGTTTGCAGCCGTACTGACAAAATTGATCTAAATTAAAAGTCTCCCATTTCTGGCAACAATAATTTTTGCTTTGGCAATATCAATGCCCTTTCCTATATCATAATTCTAAAGGTTTTCTGACTTCAGAAAGTTGTGATTGCAATGCATGTACATCACATCTAGCTTCTATAGAAACAAATAATCATGCATTATGCATATAGTGATGGGGTGATTTTGGAAGACAAGTGATTGACTAAATGGTCCCAATTGTCATGTAGCATTGGTTCGTTAACAATATAGCCTTTTCATTATAAAATTATTAGTGTTAATTGATGGTTTATTTGAAGTTTTCAGCTACAATCATATGTGGTCAGATTTACCAAAGAAATTTTTGGGTTGGGAAGTGCTTAACCTGCTTAGGATCGGTTCTCGCTTTCTGGAATTTGGAATAATATGCCTATAAATTACTAAGTACGTTAACTTTTTCTCTGTTATGATACTTTTTCTTAGAAATGCATAATACTAATTCTTTATAGGCATTTCAATAAAAAAATATGAGTAAGATCTGTTAGGAGATACATTATGATTAATGTTTTGGGCAAGAGTTCCATTCACACTCTTGAAATATCAATTCAAGAAATTGAGCATCTGTTTGTACGTATAGAATGTTGTACAAAGTTTTGCTAAAGTTTTATTCATTCTTATTGATTGTCATTTTCTGTTGGGTTAGCTATTATGAACTAAACAGGTGATTGAGTTTTGATTTAGAATCGTGTTGAGGTTATTTATGCCTTATCTTTTGAATATTTTTAGAAGGAAAAAAATGTAATATCTGTACCTGAAAGTATCATTGCATATCTGCTGTTAATACAGTAAACTAATATGAAGAGCACTATTCTATTTGTGACTTTCTTTGTGTGTTCAACTGAAGCTTGAGAATCAATGGTAAAACTGAACTCTGTCACTCTTGCTGCTTTCCTTCTCTGCAGATAACTGAGTGCTTGGAGCAGAAATTTTACAAAGCATTGCGGAATGAACACTTTTCTCTGGCAAAAGTAGTGCCATGCATCTACAGGACACTGCTGGCTTCGTGTAAGGAGCAGATGTAAGTTTGATGTATTCTTTTCATGCTGAGCTTCTGCTCGAGAATAAGGTTGTCTTGTCAGGATGTTGAAGTCTATATGTCCTTTCGTCTCACTTGGATTCACTTTGTCTTGAACTCATTGAAATGTTTCTCATGCTTTCATGTGTCATCGTAAATTAATGCAATAATCCTTTTTTGTTTCCAGAAGTACAATAGTTGTTTTCCATCTTTAAAAAGGATAACAATCAAGGTCCGTGGTACTAGAACGGCACTTGTGCCAGTAGGCTGGCGGCATGGTACAATACGCCTCGGTGTTATGCCCTTTTGGCGTGGACCGATAAGGAAACCAGCAAGGGAAGGGAAGAGGAGGAATGAGAGAGAGGAAGAGAGCGAGGGAGGGAGGCAGGGAGGGAGAGAGTGAGAGAGAGCAGTGGAGAGAGAGAGGCAAAGGGAAGGAGAGAGGGAGAAGGAAAGAGAGGAAAAGAGAGAGAGAGCGGTGGTGAGCAATGGCCGCCGGAACAAGGCTGAGGTGTGGGGGCCGAGAGGGAGAAGGAAAGAGAGGAAAAGAGAGAAAAGAGGGAGAGAGAGGGAGAGGGTGGCAGTGAGTGACAACCGTCGGAACAGGGCTGAGAGAGGGAGGAGAGAGGGGTGATAATAAGAAAGTTGTAGTATTAGATGATAAGTGTATAAAAAAATGACTTTGTATTCTTCTTTTGTTTTTTATCCTTACAATGGGGTGGCTTTTGTGCTGTCACCTTGTCATCTTCTGCTTCTTTATATAGGCTCATCAGATTTTTACCTTCTTCTTTCGCTTCACTATCTCAGATGTCCAATACTTAATCTTCATGAGACTTAGATCCTCACATTCATTTCAGGTATAAAAAGGCACTTATAATTATTTAAATGCATTTTGTCTATTCAATGAATATGTACTATTTTAACATTTAATTGGAAAGTGGTCATGCTGGTAATTTGCAAAAAATAATCGCATTAGTTTTGGATTGAATATTCATGCAACTCGATATCCTTCTAGAGTTAGCCAGATGATTATTTAGGTCAATATGATAATAGTGCATCATTAGGATTTAGGGGTAGCCTTTATATTTCCAAGTCTTGTTGACTCGAATGATTGTAGTGCCCATGAATTGTATGAATTTGGTATTTTGCAGCTAAAACGTATTTGTTGCCCAAGTATGGCTACCCAAGAGGGTGGGGGGGGGGGTGAACTAGGTAGTTTGAAAAATTTTAAGTCAAATTAAAGCTCTAAACAATTATGTGCTTCTAACTTAAGTAATTGTACGGTAAGAACAATATATAGTAGCGAAATAAAAACTAAGCTAAACAAGTATTGAAAGCATGTAAATCAAACATAATAGAGCACAATACAAACACATAAATTTATAGTGGTTTAGAGCAATCCGCTCCTACATCCACTCCCCAAGCTCTTCTTGGGAATTCCACTATAATCTCTTGACTACAGTGTGTTTGTTTTTTCGGGCTCACAAACAAATCCAGTTGATTTTTTCGGAGCTCACCAACCACAATGCTACATCGATCGTTTTTCGGGCTCACTATTAATCCTACACCGATAGTTTTCCGGGCTCACTATCAATCCAGTTGATTTTAGCCTTGGTTCACCAACCACAACCATACAATGATTATTTTTTTCGGACTAACAATCAACCTCAAGTTTCTTTCCCCTAAAAAAAATTTGCAAAGAAACAAAAAATACAATTCAGCATAAAACAAAACTAAAAAAAAAAAAAACTCTTTTTGAGCGCGATGAAGAGGCCGAAGGATTGCTCTTTGATGCTTGGCTTTCTCTTCCTTTGATGCTGAGAGAATGTTGAAGATGGTGTTGAAGATAGTTCTTGAATGCCCTCTGAAATCTGTGCTTAAATCTCTCTCTTTTCTCTCTTTTTCTTGGATATTTAATGAAGCTCTCAAACTTGAATGATTTTTTCTTTCAATCCACTTTCCTTCTTTTTCTTTTAATTCTGCACCTTTAAATAGGCTTGACAGAGGTTGGAGAAAGTGTTCTAGCCATTGGAAGGGCTAAAGTAGCCGTTGTGAGACAATGTAGACAAAAAGTTGCAAAATAGAAAACTACCCGTTACAGGTAACTGGGTCAGCTCAGTTTTCTCTGAGTCGGCTCAGTTCCTCACTGGGTCGACTCAGTCTTGAACTGGATCGGCTCAGTGGCATCAGGCTAAAAATACTGCTTCCTGTCTTTTGTTCTTTCTCAGACTGGATCGGCTTAGATTTTCACTGGATCGACTCAGCTGGCGTGGCAAGCGTACCAAATGCTATTTTTCACCTTTTCTTCTCCAAATTTATTTTTAGGCTAGACTTGCCTTCTAAAATTAATTTGATCTTCATTAAAACTATTTAGATTTGAATTACACATAACTTATACTCAAAACTCTTAGTCATTATCAAAATCAATTTTTGGATCAACAGTATTTGTACCTTTTTTTGCTTTTCTTGTAGTTCTGAGATATACATATTTCAATTTTCTACCTGCGCTATTTTAGAGCTCTCCCAAATTGTTTGGGTTATTGGTACCAGCATATTAATAGCTACATAACTTTCACCCAAAAAAGTGAAAGGCGATTGTAACTTAGGCAGTCTAAGGGCATGACAAACCATAGCACAAGGCGATTGTGTTTTCAGTGTTCCATGCTTTTCACCTCTCTGGTGGTATTTGCCTCCCTTATCATCAAAAAAAAAGAAAAAAAAAAGACTTTACTGCTGAAGGTGAGATAATTCAGAGAGGACTGTCCTAATTCTCGAACACATTCTATTGACTTGATTATTTCATAAGCAGTAATATCTACTTTTTAATATATCAATGTTGGATCGGGCGTGTCTACATATTTGTGGCAATTGATACAGAGAGGAAAGCATTATCTATGTTAATCTAGTTTGTGTTCCATCTGTTCAGGTCTTTTAATTGGAGCAGTGTCTACATATTCTTAGGTTATTTGATTTGTCTGATTTCATGAAAGTTAGATTCCAGAGTTAGTTTATTTTAGCTGTGGAGGTATGGTTTTTTATTGGATATAAAATCTTCCAATTACCTTAGTTTTTGAATTTTGTTATCTACTTCGTTCCTTTTAGGCCACTCTTTGCGCCTAGCTTGTTGTCTGTCATAAGAACACTTTTTGATCAAACACGCCAAGATGACATGCGAATTCTGGGTTGTCACACAGTTGTTGACTTTTTAAACAGCCAGGTAAGCTCCATATTTTAATGTATTAACTCTTATCTGGTAATGGTAGTGAGAGAGTTATTTGCAATAGGGAGATCAAGGGGTTCCTGTTGATCACATGGTACAAATGCCAATTTTTTAAGACTTGTTTCATGGCTTGTTCTTGAAATAGAAGGACAGCACGTTTATGTTCAACTTAGAAGGCCTTATACCTAAGCTTTGTCAACTTGGTCAAGAACTAGGAGGAGATGAAAGGGGACTTCGATTGCGTTCTGCAGGATTGCAAGCCCTTGCTTCCATGGTATATCTTCTTGCTAATTTGAGGTGCCTTTTTCTGAGACTTTTATTTTGTCATGTTTACAACATATAGTTGGTACTCGGTAGTTTTACCTGTTGTACAATATCTTCTACATATCCACATAATTTTATTGGGTTACCTGGAGTCTATCTAGGATTACTTCCATCTAATGAGAGGCTAAGGATGGGGCTGGGGAGGCCATTCTCTGCTCTCATGTATACTAATTGAAATGTGGGGTGGATTAATTGATCATGTTGCTAAAAATGAGGACTTTTACATGTATACTCTTAAAAATATCTCTTATTGCATATTTTTCTTCCGAATCATTATTTGCACATATCCCTTAAATCATCATGTACTTGCACAGTTGCATGGATGTCCCTCCCCTTAGATTTTGGGCTAATAACGTTTGCAGGATCTGCACTGTATTGGATATCTTAAAATACAGCATATGATTATAACTGTCCACAATACAGAAGTTGTGAAAGGTGCACTGTGTGCATATTTGTTTCTGTTGACTACTATCTCATATTCTCATTTATATTGTGACATGTTGGGAGTTATATGATACTGTAAACACATCTGATTTCAGTTGATTCTATTCGACTTCCAATTCTTCAAAAGTGTATACTTATGAATTGATTCCTATTGTATTAATATTTTCTTGTTAGTTTGTGGCTTGAAATGGCATGTAGCAGTGTGCATATTTTAATGTTTTTTCAATAGCAATAACATATATATATATATATTTATTTATTTATTTATTTATGAGGATTCACGGTATGTTGTATCTGTAGAGGTGGAGCATGTATTATGATTGATCAAACATTTTGAGTCCTCAGTATGTAAATCTACTCAATGTGATCTGGATTATTGGTAAAAAAAATTTTGTTGTCTTATATATTTTGACAATGTTATATGTCCATGTATTTCCCATGCCAACTTGAGTACAATATCTGAGAGACTGAGACCTCGTTATTACAAGATAAATCTCTTGCAAATTCTTAATTTTCTCAATCTCCTGGATATGTTTTATGTACAGATGTGGTTCATGGGCGAGTATTCCCATATCTCAGTGGACTTCGATGATGTAAGTCTTATTTCCTCTTTTATAGTTCTCCTTTCAAAATCTTGTACCCATTCAGATACTTGTGTTTTAGACCTTTTATTGGCTAAATTTTGATTTATTTCTTATTTTCTAGCAGCAACAGTTATTTATTACAGTTTGCTCACCATCCAGAAGGTGCTGGTGGCTCTTTGCCTTTTCTTTCAAGTAATACAAGCAATAATATTGTACAACAAAAAAGGGGAAACAGCTATATGAATAAAATCCAAGGAGGGTTGTTGTTGGGCTGGGAAGCTGTAGGCATCCACATGCACCCAACATAAAATTAGGAGCTTGGGGCGGTGGGGTCTGGTTTTCAAAAATAAGATTAAGATGAAGGCTACTATTTCAAAATATGAAATCCTCCATCATTCATAACTTTGAAATCCTGGATAGAACCAATATATATAGCTGACATATATTGCCATCCGGCCCATCCCCACAAATTACAGTGACTTATTTCCAATTGCAAATAGAAGACAAATGGGTCATCTCAAGTAGAATCTGTAGAGCTTGAAGCAACCGTGTGAAGCACCAATAAAGAATTAGAAAGAAACCAAGCACTAGTATTATATTTGTAAATCTTTTGCGACAAGCAAAGTCTTATACATATCATTATGTAGTTGATAGATACCAAAACTATTCATTATTGTGTGATCAACTTTACATAATATTTTTAAATTGCATCCTTGTGCCATTGTGCACATGAAACATCCTTGCATGATCTAGGGTTTATTCCCTTCACTCTTGGTAAGGAGAGATTTGCTTATTAAGGAATTACCTAGATTTGCTAGCCTATACATTAGACAGAAAATGATCAGCACCATTTTGTTTATCAATAATGCTAAGGTCCTTTACATCCCTGCTACCTCTGTGGCAACTGAGACAACAGAGGTAGCATTCATGCCTTCTGCACTCCAGCATCATTATCTATTTCATCAATAACAGGTAGGTGGTCTCTTCAAGGATGATCTATCTGGTTTCAGCACTTTCTTTCTTTTTTGTTTTCTTTCTTCTCCACTTAGAATTGGTCTTTGAAGAAGTATTTTTATTATAATAAACCACATCTAAATTTTTTATATCTACAGTGTAAGTCTTCAAAGAAACTTGAAGTGGCTTAACTTGTTAAATATTGAACAAGAACCACTTCATGAAGAAGCAAGATTTGTTTTCACAGCCTCTCTAATCCATACAACTGGTACTTTCTTGGTGTAATATCTCATGCTTATGGGTATCCCCCTTATTTGGCACATCTTGTCATGCTTTTCATTCATGCCGGAACATCATCTGATCCAAATTTAATAAATCAACAACTCACGGCTTGGGGTTCTATACCCTACAAGTCTGTATTCTTGTAGAAAGATATGAGAGTGGTAGTGGTGCGTACCTTTGTATACTGTGTGCTAGTATGTGCCCATCTTGTATCAGTCTTTGACATAGCATGTGGGCAAGCACACATCCTTTGACTTTGCTAGCCTATTACCAACACAAACACAACATGCACTCTTTTTTTGGGTACACAACAAAATGCAGTGCTTTAATCTTGCAATATTCCATTAGGTTGTAAAAGAGAATTTCTCAATTCAATGAGTAATCTATTGTCAGATTTCTTGGTTTTGCCTTATTTTGTCCTCATATTTTGAGCTCAAACTAGAAACACAAAAAATGGTAGCAACAAAAGCAAAGGGAAAAAAGATCAAATTAACGAGATCTGGTTCCACATGTTCGCTGACATATGATATAACTAGTCTGTTATCTAAATATGAACTGGGATATCTCTTAAAGTCCTTCAGGAACAGGAAATCTACTGTATATAGAGTTAGCGGACAAATCAGGATGAGAGAAGGTGAAATCCACTTGATTGTAAGACCTTGATTCCTTGATGGAATGCTTAAAGATTTGCATTCATAAAAAAATCTAACCAATTCATTAAAGTTCATTGTCCTTCTTAAGGGAGAAATGTTTTTCATAGAATTTCTCTGTTCGTTGCTTGACATTTAGGATGGCCTTTAATATTGTTGATTTCCATACTAAATTGTCTGCATTGTTAGCTAAATATGGTCCTTGCAAGATAAAGACTGATAGTTGAAACTTAGGATCTATATTTTGAAAGAGTGCAAAATGGATAAACTTACCATAGGCATCTAAAGCTTCCTAACATGGAACCTTAAAGGAAATATATCATATCATGCATATTGATTATTTAGTTGCAGCATGATATCAAGCCTATTTTGTCAATGAACATCTTTAACCGCAATATTTTGTTTAAGGCTTCATAATCTCTTGATATATTTTATATAATGATTCACTTTTTTTGTAAGAAATTTTATCACATCCTAATTCAGAAGGATTGCCAAACTCAATGCGGATCACTTTGGCTACTACGGATAGGGCTAGATAGGGTCTAGGAACAAAATTAGCCACATTGGAGAGGAAAATCGCATAGCAAACTTCCAGAGGCCATAACTTGATCAAACGACATCCAATATTTTTTTTTTCAAATTGGATAATTTTTCAAGATCTGCGAAGTAGCGCTAACACTTTAAGAGTTTGTAAGGGGCCAAAATTTCATCATTTGGGTCTCAAAATGGATTGGTCTAACATAAAGTTTCCTTTTATGGAAAGGCTTTGATCAGGCGTATCTCCCCATCTAGAAAAAATTTAATGGAGTGATAGAAGACAAAGTTGATGTAGAACTTGAGATCTGCCTCTTGTAGGGTTTTAATTTTTTTCTTGTTTATTTCTATTAATCATGTTTATTTTTAGAAAGCTGGTCCTATTCGAACTAGAAGAGGAATCCAATCCAAAATGTGTAATGGAAGACCTTATTACCATTATAAATGGAGGCTATATACCTTATTTTTGATTCATTAATTGAACATCAAGGAAAGAAAAGAGGATGTAAATCGTACTTTTGTCGATTTTGTCACCTTTTCTAAATTTCTTTTAAGAGATTCGAGTTAAGCAGGTTGAGGAAATTCTTCCTTCTTTCTAATCTGATTAAGTCGGTATTAGATCTTTGATCCTCCACATCTATGGGGGACCTTGATTTATGGTCCAGACATGTGAGCAATACTAGCAGTTATGAGAAGAAATATCCATAATTGAGGTATATTGAAGGATAAAGATGAGTATGGCTGCTAGTACTGCCTCAGTGGATGATGAGATAGAGATACCTCACACAACTAGAGGATAGGATTGCCCAACTCATCAAGATCGTGTCTCGATTGGAGATGCTTTTAATTGAAGCACCAGCAACTTCTATAGCAAAATTGTCTCCAACATTTGGAGACAAGTATCTACCATATAATAAAAAAGAGTGAGGTTGGGAACCATTCCCAAGCAAAGCAAAGTAGTTCAATCACTAGGTAGAGAAGCAAACATTTTTCTATCTTTAGTTCGAATTTAGTAGGTACTAAATCCCCTAAATAGGAGAAGCTCTAATCTAGAAGGATTACCAAACTTGATATGGACAACTTTAGCCATGACAGGTTAGGCTGGATAGGGTCGTGGGGCGAGATCCACTACATCGGAAAGCTGAATCTTTTGCCAAACTTTTAGAAATCATGACTTCATCAAACGGCATCCCATTGAGATGATCTTTTTTTTTTTTTTCAAAATCGTTTCACTTTTCGAGATCTATGAAGTAGCGTTTACCCTTTTAGAGGTTGTAATGGGCTTGAATTCCACTATTTGGGCTCCAAAATGGATTGGTCAAATCCAAGTTTTCTTTTTGAGGAAGACTTTGACTAGGTGTATCTCCTAATTTAGAAAAAAATTGGATTGCTAGAAGGTAAAGTTGGTATGGAAGTCAGTAGAATTTTGATTTTTTTTCCGCATTTATGTCTATTGGTTATGTTTGTTTTTGGAAAGCTAGTCTTATTCGAGCTAGAAGAGAAATCCAATCCAAATTGTGCAAGAAAGGACCTCACTATTATTATAGATAGAGGCTATGTACCTTAATTTTGATTCATCAATGAATGAAAAGGAAATATGAACCCTGCTTTCACCAATTTTTCCACCCTTTTTAAAATTTCTTATTCCAGTCAAACGGATTGAGGGAATTTTTCCTTCTTCCTGATTGGATCAAATTTTACCATATCCTTGGAACACTACAGTCATGTTAATTGCATGTTTACCAGTTCTTTTTACCTTTCTTTGTCTAAATCCTCATTCCCAACCTTCTAAGGATTCTCCATTTTTATGTTTAATTCTTTATTGGCCCCATCCTCCAAAAAACCACTAATTCCTATTGCATTGGCAAAGGGCAAATCCCACTATTGCAGCCAAAGTGAAGCAATTTCATGCCTCATACATCAAGCTGCATTTTACCTATGGAAAGTTCAATTACATCAAAATTTGGGACATTATATAGATGCATTGACCCCTTCAACTCACTCCACAATATCATCCAATAACCTTTTGATGCCATCTATATTCCAAATTAGGTGACGTCACCTCCATCCATTGATCCCCATCGCCTCTATCATTTTCTCCTATTGCATATGAACATATTTATCTAGCTGAAATGATCTCCTAAGTGAATTGTCTCTTTACTCTTCATCATCTTTTGTTGGTTTGGGCTGTGATCGAAGGGAAGGAAGGGGATAAATAAGGGTTCATGGTGGAAGGCTTAGCTATGGGGATTTTTAGGGTTTGTCAACTAGACTTTTGCAGCAAGAAGAAGGGAAGGGTGTAATTGTGAAAACAAAAAATAAGAGAAGAATAAAGAAGTTGAAGGAGAAGGAGAGGAGAATAAAAAAAAGTGAACTCACTTCAAAGGGCCTCAAACTTGACTTTGCATCATACAAAGGAAGCTCAAATGAAAAGAAGGCTAATTTCTTACATTAAAATTACATGAGAATCCTAGAGCAGACCAGCAATCATTTATATATGAACTAAAAGCGGCTTGTGACCAAAGTGTGTGTATAGTTAAAGCTAATTACAATTCAGCCCTTCATGCCCAAATAAACGTAAAATAAGGCATTTACTGCTTCATATCCAAGAAAGTGGCATAATTGCCGAGCAAAACAGCAGAAAATAAAATAAAATAGTAGAAAGTTGCATGGGCCCGACTAATAACTGAAATAATAAAACTAGTCCATGGAATATCCTAATTAGCTCTCCACCCATCCTTTTGCAAGCCACAAATTTTTTTGGTGATGCTAACAATTAGAATAAGTAGGCTTGCAACTGGCCTGGTTGGGCCTTGGTGAGCATGACCTAGAACGGACTTGGTTTTCTTTTAGGTCATGATTTTAGAGCTAAACCATCAACCTGCTGACCCGTCAGGCTGGGTGAGATCTATGAAAAATATTTGCAGATACACTAGATCATTTGGGCTGCATTGGGCCAAGCATGATCCAAACCCAACCTGATGCATTCAGGTTGAGGCCAGGTTATGTCTATGTTAAGGTCTTGTGCAAGATAAGAAAGTAAACTATTCATTATACGTTTAGAAGGAAAATTAATAATGACATGGATAACTAGAAAGAATTAAAAGAAGTATTAAAGTAGATTTCTACCGCTAACATTGTTGACAAGAACACAGTTCAGTTTTAATTGAGTCTTCAACCAACAAATAGATAGCCTTAATACCCATCCTATAAACCTAACTATGACGACGAGTATGAATGATAAAGAATTTAAGAAATTTAAGGTCATGAATTTTTGGGTTGAGTTGGATCATGCAGGCCGGGTTGAGTCACCTAATGTTTGACCATTTCAGACTTGTTTAGTGCATGTGGATCAGGTTAGGTCCAAGTTGAGGAAGAAAATGTATCTATTTTTTCAAAAGGATCCCCTTGTTTACTGACTAGTTGAGCCTGAAAGCTTAAGCTGTTAAGGGATGACTTTGAAAAGTGTATCAGACTTGACAGCCCCCTCATGGGGGACTAAAATGGGGGCAAGACGAGAAAATGATACTTGGGACAGGTGCAAGACGCCAGTTCTCTCTTCAGCTGGTGGTGCATCCTTGGGATATCCTGGCATTCAGGAACTGCAATTCTTTCTTTTACTTTTCATTCTTGTTACTGTACCAACTCAAGGTCGGACTGAGAAGGGCCCCACTACCATGGATTTAAACCATGCAGCTACTCATGTCCATTCTTTAGAGTAATGTATTTTGATCTCCCAATGCTGCTCACTCAAAAAAAAATTTACTGGAGGCTATTCACTGTTCAGGATATTTGATTTTCCCAATGCTATGGTCTGCATTCCAACATCTGATTTCTGGTTTCCTTGAGCAAGCTTTTGACTGCCTTAGCAAGCGAGCCTTCCTATGTTTAAGGAAACCACTTTGGCACGAATAGAGATCCTTATTTATGTAACTAGCCCTTGTCATCCCAGACTTGTCCATACTAATTACTCTGAATCCTGATTAGCACTTACCTCAATAATCATCTCTATTTCCTGCTATTTAAATCTCCCTTCTCCATTTCCAAACATTTTAGTAGGTAACATCTAGCAGAAAACAAATACCCTTCACCTGAGATTACACTCCCAATCCCCCTACCACTCTCATCAATCCCATTCTCTTACTGATCGTTGATTACTAATCATGAAGCAGAAGTGTCAAGAATTCATCTCCACACTAGTATTAAATTGTTTAAAACAAGAATGAGGGGAAAGCAGCAGTAAATTTGGATAATAGAACCTATAACTGCTGTGGTGTAGATCTCAGCAGCAGCTAACTAGCTTACGAGTCAAATTGGTATTTGCACATTCAATGATGAATCAGGCATTCCAAATGACAGAAACAAATTATTTAATTTGTTCTAATTAAGAATTCTTCATCCATCTCTCTCTCTCTCTCTCTCTCTCTCTCTCTCTCTGTTTTGTTTGCACATGTATTCTCCTGGTGTTTCTGTTGCTAAAATAAGAGCTTTTGTAGTGTTGTACTTTATGTTCTTAGATCTCCTGTTACTTCTTCCAGTTCATTATGCATTTTTTTTTTAAAAAAAAAACCTTTGTCATGATAAATGAGCAGTAGGTTGATGGTTTTGCTTTATAGATGTAACTGTTTTTCTTATTTCATTTTGTCTTTGATTGGTAATAGATAGTCTCAGTGACCCTCGATAATTTTGAAGTTCATCATGATAACTTCAAGCAAGTCTTGCAATATGGTCCCCCCCAAAATTCTTCAGTGCAGGAAGTTCTGAGAACCGAGAATGCTATTTTGGTCTTACAGAGTTCTCTGAAGAAGGTTTCTTCATTACGAGTCCGCAACAAAGCTGAACCAGATGAGCCAATGTGAGAAGTCATATTAATATCTTTTATTCTCAATTGTTCGTTGATTTTATTCCATAATTTCTATTGCGTTCATTTCTAAACAGAGATGCCTCAAAAAATCCAGCATACTGGTCAAAAATTTGCTTGCATAATATGGCCAAGATAGCCAAGGAGGCAACAACTGTGAGGCGTGTTTTAGAGCCCCTGTTTCGTAATTTAGACAGTGGGAATAAATGGTCACTTCAAGGAATTGCTTGGCCTGTTTTATCTGAAATACAGGTTGTCATGGAAAAGTCAGGTAAAGGGAAATCTGATTACTCTATGTTTTATTTATTGAGGAATAGGTCGTAACATGATCATATTGTTATGCAAGGATTTATAAGGTTTTGTTTTATGTTCAGGAGAAAATAGCCATCTTCTGCTGTCTATTTTGGTCAAGCATTTAGATCACAAGAATGTTGTCAAGAAGCCTGATATGCAGATCAGCATTGTTAAAGTTATTACTAATCTTGCGCAGCATGCAAGGTCACAAGCATCCGTAGCTATAAGTACTGCAATAACAGATTTATTGAGACATTTGCGCAAATGTATGCAATGTTCCGTTGAAGGTTCAAACCTGGTTGATGATGTTAAAAAATGGAACTCTGCTTTCTATTCTGCATTAGAAGAGTGCCTCGTACAGTTATTGAATAAGGTTATTGTTATAACTTCTTGGTTCTTACTATTGTTCTGAACTCAGACAAACATCCCTATGTAGTTTTTCATTTTGAGAGTTTAATTTTTTTTATGCTAATCTGGGAAATCTTTCCTCGACATGCTGACCAAGTTTTGGTTGATCTTTCATTTTTTTTGGTTTTCCATTAATTTTTGATCTAGCCAATTCATTACCTAAGAAGACTTTCATCGGCCAGATTTAGGAATTTTCTCCCATTTTTTGCATTATTTTACATGGATAATGATGATGTTATCTTGGATCAGCAGGTGGGGGATGTTGGACCTATACTTGATATGATGGCTACAGTGCTGGAGAATATGTCAACTACTGCTGCTATCGCCAGAATAACAGTTTCTTCTATCTGTCGTGCTGCACAGATAGCAGCTTCTATCCCTAACGTATCTTATCACAAGAAGGTTAGTTTATTCATTTCTTTTTCCAGTATTTTCTCTGCGTATAGAACTATATGATGATATTTCTAGCACTCGATGTTGGTAGCTGAGTTTGTCAATCAAATTTGTCATGCAGGCTTTCCCAGAAGCTTTATTTCACCAATTGCTCATACTGATGACCCACCCAGATCATGAAACACGTGTTGGCTCCCATCGTGTGTTTTCTGCTGTTCTTGCAGCCTCGGTTGTTACTTCTTGGCCATTTCCATTCATACCATTTTTGTCGAAGGAGGGATACGATCCACAGAGTACACTTTTGGTATCTCTCTCAGGTTTCTCCTCTACAGGGGCCATCTTGGAGAAGATGGGGAAGAATGGTTGTTGTTCCATCCAGAACTTGTACTCTGGAAGGAGTCATACATCAGATGCTGGAGTAGAAGGAATGAAAGAGGAAGAATGCCAACTAGTGAATGGTGATATAAAGCGGTATGCAGTTCATCCATCTCGCAGTGAGCAGCACAGCATCAAACTTGCTCCCTCATGTGCAGTTTTTGGTGGAAGGGTTGTTAGTGAATCTGAAAAGGAAGTACGGACTGCTTATTTTATTATGTGCATGTGACTGTCTTAGTTCTCATTTTAACATGTGACTACCTTGTCATTAATTTTCTGCCCCATAGTTATATCATCCATGCTTGTCCTTCAGGAGATGACATCTTTGAGGTTGAGTAGTCACCAAGTAGATCTTCTGCTATCGTCAATCTGGGCACAGGCAACACTAGAAGAGAACACTCCTGCAAATTATGAAGCAATGGCACAAAGTTTCAATCTCACTTTATTGTTTTCACGCAAAAAAGTAAGTTCATGGTGAACAACTTGCCAGAGTTGTGCTAGCAGAGAATAGCAATGAGCTTTTATATCTTGTTGGACATTTCTAGTTTATGAAAAACTTTCTACTGATTGAAGTATATTAGCATAATTTCTCAAGCTATCAATATTATTAAGTAAAACCTCTTTAAGCTATTAGGTTTTCTGAATTGTTTACATCTCAAATAGTGGGAGAGATTTTCCATTTATGATTGCCAATTATAGTTGACTCTGAAATCTTAAACTGCCACTATCTCCATAGTTTCTATTCCATTTATGATTGCCAATTATAGTTGACTTGGAAATCTTAAACTGCCACTATCTTCATAATTTCTATTGGCTTTATTTGGTTTAATGGTTCGATGTTTCTGGGACAGACCTCTAGTCATGTGGCTCTAGTTCGCTGTTTTCAGTTAGCATTTTCTCTGAGGAGCATCTCTCTGGACAAAGAAAGTAAGTCCTTTTATCATGATACTACATTTTCATTCTCAAAGACCATCATTAAGTGAAAATGTTTCTTAAAAAGTTGCTGACAATTGTTGTCTACTGGAACCAGGTACTGTATTCCCAGCATTTCTGATATAATATGTGCATGACATTTCTGTTACAGAACGTTTTTTAGGGTTCTGTATTTGTTGAGAATATCCTGTGACCTTTTTACTTTCTATAGATATTGTGCAATTAAATTATATTCTTCTCCTTGTTATGTTTCCCATATATAGACATAGCCACAAGGGATCTTGCTAATTTACACATGTAACTGCATGGCAAAGTGAACCTTTTGCGTTGTTTAGTGAAATGTCTTAAAACTATAAACTCTAGAATTATGCAACATACTCTTATAAGTACAAATAATTGCGAAGGACTTCTATGACATTTATAATAATATTCTTGAAGCTATGTTGATTCAACTGAATCTATTGTCTAAGCTTGGTAATAATTGTTAAGAATTGGTTTCATGTTCGCACAAATGCATTTTTTCATTTTCTTCTTAGAACTTGTTTGGTTCACGGGAAGAATTTTTCTTCTCAGGAAGTAACTTTCCAAGAAGTAGCTTCCTGAAAAGTTATTTCCTGCGAATAGGATTTTGGCATGTTTGGTTGACCGTGAAAAAGTGACTTATTGCAGAGTAGCTTATGTTTGGTTGAGCACCAATTTTTCTGAAAAAATTATGTAAAATACTTATTATACTCTTAGTAAATATATGACCATATCTTTTTTTTTGCTTATAAATTTTATATAAATATTAATGTTATATTAATATTAATATTAATATAATATTAATATATTATAATATAATATTAGACTATAATAATTTATTGTGTTAATATAATACTAATATATATTAATATAATATTAATATTTTAATATAATAAATTTATTAATATAGATTAAATATAATATTAAATATAATATTATATTAATATAAATATTATATTAATATTAATAAAAATATTATATTAGTATAAATATTAAAATTATATTAAAATATGATAAATATTATAATATTAATATTATATTCATATAAATATTATGATAATATTAATATAATATTATGTCACTATTTAGTATTTTATCCTAATCATCCATTGATATTTTGTAAAATCTTAGCCGTGGATCTAAAGGGATATTTTGAAAAAAAAAATGTAGCACAACTTTCTATCCCATGGGAAGTGCCAAAGCCCACCTCCCTTGTGGGTTTCCACTTTCCATGAAATATAGGAAGTGACTTTCTATGGGAAGAGCCTTTTCCACTTTTTCTCCTCTTAAAACTCCAACTAAACAAGAGGCCCCTTCTCCACTTCCCAGAAAGTGCCTCTTCTGCCCTCCACTTCCCGTCAACCAAACGAGTCCTTAAGCTTTTTGATTACATATAGGATGCAACCTAATATTCAAATCATTTTGTAGCCTGTGCTAGCACTCATCCATGCTTCAAGCTTGCTTTACTCTGTCATAGGCTAGTTGTAAATTTTCACTCGTAGTACTCATTGCCTGTTATATCTCTAATTGATGTTGCAATTTGCACTCTGGTTGGTTTGGATTCATGATGAATGCCTCAAAGTATGTATGTTTCGAGCATGACATCCTCATGTTATATACTATGAAGGTTGTTTACAGCCATCTCGAAGAAGGTCTCTGCATACATTGGCATCGTCTATGCTAATCTTTTCAGCAAAAGCAGGCGATCTTCCACAACTGATTCCTGTTGTAAAAGCGCTGATCTCAGATAAAGTGGTTTGTAGCTTAGTAACCTGTTGAACTGTTTATGCTTTGAATCATTGATATGTTCAAAAATATAATTTGTTTTTTTTCCTAGTCAATTCCCCTTCATGGGATTCATAGATGCAGATTGCTTGACAGGTTGATCCTTTTCTTCATCTGGTTGAAGATAGCATGCTGCAAGCCAATTATGTTGCATCTTCTGTTGGGAAGCCAATCTTTGGATCGGAGGAGGATGAAATTGCTGCTTTGAAGTTTCTTGCAGCAATAGATGTTGATGACGTGCAACTAAAAAAAACTGTGATATTCCACTTAGTGAATAAGTTTGAAGAATTACCAGAGGTAATTTTTGTGTGTACATCCGTGCAATAATATGATGACATGTTCACAGTAAGACATTGCACGTTCATCATCAAGATCCTACCAATTCCCCCCCCCCTTCCCAAATAGGAAAAATAAGAGAAAAAAACGCACACAAAACCCCCAACCAAGCGACTGGAAGGAAAACAAAAAGAACTCTAACAGGTTTGAAATTCATGTGCAGAACGAATTATTAAGCATCAAAGAGCAGCTCTTACAGGGGTTTTCACCAGATGATGCCTTTCCACTTGGATTTCCATTGTTTGCAGAGACACCAAATCCATGTTCACCGTTTGCTCAGAAGGAATGTCAAACATTTGATGAGGTCCATTCTCTCAGTATTCAAACTATAATTTATGATTTATATTGTTGAGATATGGTTTTGAGCATATCTGAGGTTCTCTTTCAGCTCTGGCCTCCTGATGTCTTGGAAGATGAGGATCCAATTTCTGAAACATGTGGGAGTCGGTCAGAGTGCAGATTATCAGAGTCTACTAATGATCATGATATCCTTGGTGTCAATCAATTAATGGAATCTGTAAGTCACTTTTTTGAAACCACCAGTCAATATATTGAAGTGTTTCTAATCTCTGACATTAACCAACAAGTCTGGGATCATTTTGGCTTTATATTATCTCATATATTAGGATAATTTAATATACGGTTCTATGAACACATGTACAATCATGCATGCATCCATCAGATGCAATACAGAAATGAGTGTTTGACTCATTTTCTCTTTATCCTTTGTAGAGAAGCAATTACATGTGAAATTTGATTAGTTCCTTTTAAGATGTGAATTAGTAAAGCACCATGGTGTACATTGTATATAGATGTAGATATGACTGCATAATAAAGCAAAGATCCAGGTGTGAGTGAATGTTGCATCCTTGGACTTACATTATTTCCCTTTCATAAAAAATGAATTTCACATTCCTTGAAGACACAAATCTAAAATAATAACTAGTCGAGGGCTAAATGTGCTTGTAAAAGGTTTTTGCACTCCAAAAGATTTTGGAGGCGATGCTGCAGACCTTTGTATTCTCATTCATTGGTTAAATTTATATCACACATTTTCAGAATACAACCTCAATCTTATTAGCTTTATGAAGGTTATCACTGTTTCCTGAACTTAATCTCTAAATGATTTTCTCAACTTTTTTTTTGACATTCATTTAACCTAGATAAAAAGCTGGTTATATATTAATATCTCAGGACATCTGCGTTAAGTTTCAATCGAGTTGTGGTGGGCAAGAATCATTTTTAAAGTATTGATTTGACTTGTTTAATTAGATTGTAAGTTGAGCTGAGCCGACACTCCATGCAGGTCCTCGATACAGCACGGCAAGTTGCTGACTTACCATTTTTGACTATTCCTGTGCCATATGACCAAATGAAGAGCCAGTGTGAAGCACTTGTGATGGGAAAACAACAGAAGATGTCGGTGCTTCTAAGCTTCAAGCATCAGCAGGAAGGCTCAGAAATGGAATCATCAAAAGAGAATGAGTATGGTTCTGTACTTCCACCAGAGGCAAGTAAAAAGTTAACATTTCCCAGAGCTCACTTCGCATACTTTGTATCAAATTCTGTCAAAAACATCTTAGAGCACATTGCTTCTAACTCAACTCCTTGATCACTTTCAACAGAGAGTGCATTACCCTGTGGAGAACATTCAGTGCTATGATTCAACCACCAGTGAGTTTGAAAACTCGGTTCGGTTGCCACCTTCAAGCCCATATGACAAATTCTTGATAGCTGCTGGATGCTAAAGAGGTCCTTGACATGGTACATGCGTGGAATTAACGTTAGTCATGCAGTCTTGAATGCCTCAAATGATAGTCCTTGTCTTTTGTCGTCCATTCTTTTTCATGTACATGATGAATGGGGGGAAAGTTTGATGCTGCCCCTTCTGATAGTGTCCCTTGCAAACATTCTTCTGTGTTGCTCTCTAAGCATTTTTTGGATGTTAATAAAACCATGTTAATAAGGAAGTCAAATGTGAAATGTGTCGATTTAAAAGGTACAAGTGGAAAATGTACAAACAAAGAATGTTTATACCATTTTAAGGTGAAAAGGTGCTGATACATGTACAAAACTCACGTACAGATTTATGGATGCTGCTAAGTCAGGACAGAGGCTTGCTCAAGCTCAGTTTTTTAAACCTCCTAAGCCTTGCTACTTGGCTGGAAATTAAGTGAACATTGGCCATGATGGGTTCATGGGACAGTTGTAGAATTGCAGACTATGGGTAGTAAAATCCATGAACAACTCATACATGACAATTTGAGAAGTTAGAAAGAGCACCATTTAAAGTTCATTTGTTTTAACGTGTGCACTTCCAAGCATGGTTCCATGGAAGCTCGTATTATGCCCTTTTAGCCGCTATGGAGGTTAGTTTATATGGATTTGGAAATTTGTTCTAATTGTGCTGTTGCTTGACCTATCAGGCCTTACCTTTAATTGGTTAGAGCCACCAATTCTCTCGTAACCCACTGGACTCCCAAGATTGCCATCATTTCGACCCAATTTACCACATCAAAATCCCCTGCTTTAATGTGTTAAATTTGCATATGATTCAGGGATGGTAATGAGTTGGGTTAGGTAAATGATCAAATAAGTCATACTCAATCGTAGATCCATTTGCAATCAAGTTGAAATGACAAATTTATATCCAGCCCACGAAATGAATCCACACGCGCATGCGGCGTGCATGCATGGGCACAAACATGCGCATGCACACACATGCACCTATGCACATCCACACATGCATGCATGCACACATACCTAAGCACATGCATACACACACATGTGCACGCACGTAGGATCTATCGGATTCATAATTCATTAGATATTTTTTATAAATGTCAACTTCGTATTGTGAGTTAACTTTTTGCTCTCTCATCGTGGTATCTTTCCGTTTACAAAACCACAATTGTGACCCATGTTTATAGGAAATCGAGGATTATGAGCGTGTGGTGGTCTCATGTTCTTTTGCTACTACATCCCGGCAGCATTTTGCTGGTGTATGTCGACGGCAATCGTATCCTTCTTTCCACGAGCTACGAGTGTTGTTTTCACGCTTTTCTCTGGAAGCTCTCTGGTTGCTGCATAAGTGCTGTTGAAGGCTACTGTCCATAATACGGAATCATCTCCTCCATTCAATCGTGAGGTATTGTCCACTTTGAAGCAGGGTTCGGGCCTCTGACCCGGTATCATCCGCCCCTCACGGTTTTGCTCCGCAAAAGATGCCTCACGTGAGAGAGGGAAAACTCATACTAATAAGCAGTAGACTCTCTTGAATGTATCCGATATGGGACTTCGGGCTTGATGCCTCCGATGCCCACCCGCAACAGCCCCCCAGCAAGGGAGCGTACGGCTGCAGGTAGAGGATGGGTTCCCACAGATGGCGCCATCTGTTGAGGACTACTGTCCATAGTACAGAATCATCTCCTCCATCCAATCGTGAGGTATTGTCCGTTTTGGAGCGGGGCCCGGACCTCTGACCCGGTATCACCCGTCTCTCACGGTTTTGCCCCGTAAAAAATGCCTCACGTAGGAGAGGGAGAACTCATACTAATAAGCAGTAGGCTCTCTTGAATATATCCGGTATGAAATTTTTGAGCTTGATGCCTCCGATGTCTATCCTGCAACAAGTGCTTTCTTCTGTCATGATTTATACTTCCACCGTCTGGTTCCTCTTTTATAAAGCCCTCTTCAGGTTATTCTATAGTTTGTTGTTGTACATCTTAATCTGTATCATATTTCACTGCTCACTTTTCTTGGTCCTGATACAGTTTCTTTCATTCTCTCTATGTATCTTGGTTTGGCTTCCAGGATCAAGTTTTGTCTTCACCCAGATATTGGACCCGATAAATGCGTTGTTTTGGATCGAGGCTATGAAAAATATTTTAGATCCAATAGATCATTGAGATTCCGGTAATATGGGCTAGATTCAACCCAAAATATTTAGGTCCGATTAGATCCAAGTCAATATTTGTTCATTAATAATATTTCATGAAAAAAATTTTATTTTTATTTTGAAATTAAAATAAATTTTGATTATTATAAAATTATTTGCTGATATGGTTAAAACTTGATGAGCTAATATTTATCTAGAATCCAACAAATTGACTTCAGCAGTTAGCTTTTTCTAATGTATTGAGATTAATTTGAGCATTTTTTTCTCTTAACAGCAGGAAAAAAAAAAAATCCCTTGGAATACTTTCGCGTCAATTCGGGTCGGGTAGCTAATAGGATGATCCAAAATAGTGTATGGACTGGGTTGAGCTGAGCTGGATCGGGTCAAAATTTATGAAATACGAACCCAACCTCCACGTGTCGGTAACATGTGGAAGATCAAGAGGGAAGCAACCAAAATACTAATGAAGGAAATAAAGAAAGGAAACAAACAAAAAAATCCCTCCTTTTTGCTTCCTAGTACCCTTATCTTCCCTCCGAATCCAAATGCCCCTCTCACTCTCCGTCTTTAGGGTCCCTCTTCTTTCGCTCTCTTCTCCCGCGAAAAACCTGAGGATGCCTCGGACTAGGATCTCCTCTCGATCTCTTCCATCAGAGGTCCAAAACCCTAACTCAGAGCTGAATCCAGGTACCGGGCTTCTTCCCACCTTTCGATCCCCTTGAGAATCTTGTTATTTTTTTTCTCTCTTTTCTTTCTTTCGTTTTGGGTAAGAATCGTGTTTAAAATCCAAATTCCAGTATTCTAGGGCAAATAGATTAATATCTCTTTCATTTTGGGTATGAATGGTGTTAAAGCACAGACTTTAGCTTTTTTTTCTTCAGAGAAACTCAAATTTTTAGTATGTAGAGTCATAAATAAGTATTCTTTTGGATCCATTTTATGTTCTTTTGAATTCAGTTCTCGAAATTTTTGGAAAAATATATTTTCCCGGCTATTGTGTATGGAGTTGTGATTGCGTTTTAGAAAGAAGGAATTTTTTTTTTTTTTTCCGTCACTGCTTTTATCGAGGTTCTGAAACTTCTGATGTCGCTGCTGGATTGGAGATGCAAGGCTTTCGCCCATTTTGATACGCCTCAGAATCTTGTTTTTGCCTGTTCTTTTTGCTTTCATTTTGGGTAAGGTTCGCTTCTAGAATTCAAATTCTGGTGTTCTAAATCTGATAAATTAATTTCCCTTACATTTTGGGAAAGAATAGTGTTAATCTCAAACTTTAGAGGTAATAAATGTATCTTCTTTCTTTCTGTTGAATTTGTGGAAAAAAATTGTCTTTTTTCTTGTTTTTGTGTATCATGTAATGATTGTGTTTGTGAAAGAAATAATTTTTTTTAGTGCTATTTTTCGAGCTTCTGAAGGTTCTGATGGCATTGCTGGTTCGGGGATTCATGGTTATGTGAGGAAAAAGAGGGTCAAAAGGATGATCGAAATCAGTGGGGAGAATCCAGAAGGAGAAGCTCGTGATCAGAAAGTGAGCATTTCATGTTTTCTTCTTTTCCAAAATAAAGGGACTTTCTGGTTTTCAGATTGTTATGTTCTTTTTCTTGCTTTAGAACTTGTAAAGATTGGTTTTGCTTTAGCATTTTGTAATTTTTTTTTATTGCGGTTAGGATGTTAGTTTTATCTATATATCTGTTTGTTGAAACTAATACTTTCCTTGCCCCATTTTTCTCTTTATTGTTTCTGCTTGGGTATATGCACAAAGTTTGATTCTTTCCTATTGTGGGTTAGTGTTCTGAGATAATTAGTTGTGATGATTGGATTATTTTGCAGATTGATCACTTGCCTGACATTGAAGAGTTTGTATATAATAAGGGCAAGGCAACTAAAACTTCAAGTAAGACCATCTTATCAATATAAATTGGAGTACATTTTCTACCTACGAACATTTTTAGCACATAGGATTTTGAACACTTTATATCTTTCAGTTAGGTTAAGTTAGTCAAGTTTGGAATATCTGATTATAGTTACTCAATAGACGATACAGGAAATGTAATTGTTTGGAATTCTTTGTCTCTCTAAAAGAAGTTGTTTGGAGGCAGTATACTGCTGTGCACATTTTGAATGTCTATTTTAATTTTAAGGAAATTGGTGATCAACATGGAAGGGATTTTTTTTTTTTTTAGATGTAACCTGGAAGGGAATAATATTTTAGTAAAGAAAACTTGAGGTCCAGCATATCATAGGTTGGGTTCTTTTGTTATTCTTTAATGATAACGTACAGTATTATTATGGTCATAAGAACCGGGACAATTCATTCAATCTTCTTGTCAAGTGATATCTGATGTCCTTTACGCAATGTGATACAAAAGTCCTGTATACAGTGTGATGGATAAGCAGTATGTGAAAAAGATATATCAACAGTTATGTAGGAAAAATTTAAGATTTGGCTTCAGAGTTCTGTCTCAACCTGCCAAATTGCAATCAATCAAATTGCTTATGCCTTGATCATTATGACTTTCCTCTGATTTTTTTTTTTTTTGACAATAGTAAGCCAGAGGTTGAAATTTTTCTTCAATGCACTTTTATTGTGATCCATGAAACTGGTAGCAATAGACTGGCTTACTATCAAATAGCCTGTACTTGGTCCATTGTGGCACATTATACATGCTAAAACATGCTTAGTTTAGTCCTAAAACAATGTCTGCAAGGGGTATTCCTTTTTCATGAAAAGTATTATCATTTACCAGTTGCTAGTGCACATAAATCCTTGCTGTTATGATGTCTGATATTGCATGTTACATGCTTGCATGTATTTTTTATGCTAATGCAAGTATGAAATTCTTCTTTGCTTCACTTTTATTTTCATCTTAAAAGGATTTTCTTGTTTCCATTAAAAATGATCCTGCAGGTAAGGTGAAGCTTGCCTCTGCTCTTCCAGTTGGTATGGACAAGAGGACAGACCTTTCCATAGTACCAAAAGGTACTTGAAAAAAGCATAAACAGTAAGAAATGGTAAAACATGGAGTTATTTCAGAGGAATGAATCATGTTACAGTACTAAAAAAAAGGGAGAGCTGTTCATCTTTTGCTCTTCTTTCTTCATTTTTTATGTAGTCTTTAGCTCTGACTTTAAGCAGATAACCATATCACTCACCACTATTTTTTACCTGAAAGACAGTTTTAGCTGAAATTAGTTTTAATGCAGTGGACCCACCAACAAATTGGGAAGAAGTCCTTGAAGGGATTAAGAAAATGAGGTGCTCTGAGCAGGCCCCAGTAGACTCTAAGGGATGTGAAAAGGCGGGTATTCTTCTACCACCAAAGGTATTCTTGGTCTCTCAATTAGCTGGATGTTTGGATTGGAAACACACTAATTGTTAGAAGTACGTAAATGACCATATCCATTTGCAAAAACTAGCAATTTACACTTAATAAAATTCAACCTTTCTTCTATTTTTTATTTGTTGATCTTGCCTAATTTTTTGTGTTCCTAATTTATTTTCTATATTTTCCTATTCTCTTCCTCTCCCTTATTACTTTTTAACTTTCATATAGGCATCTGTTTTGACACTCTTTAAACTAAAAAAGGGGAATCATCTGACTCTTATCAAAATAGAATCAATTAAAAGATGCAAGTTATGCATTATATAACCGTATGCATTGATGAAAATTTTCCCATAACATTTTGGTCTCTCAAAGTTCCATGGATTCCTTGGCATGGATTTCTTTACAATAAAGGAAATAATGGCTGTATTGCACTTGAACAGCGAATACATGTCTCAGCTTTATTAAATAGTTATAAAGAATGAGATAGTGAACTCAATTTGTGAGCCCAAATATTCAGATTTCATACTATATTTACAGCTTGGCATCTTATTGAGGATATTATTAAGTGAGGAACTGTTTTCTGGGTGTTAAATATAGTAATATTTTTATTGTGTGATGAAACTTTGATGTGTCTTAACCTAAGTCATGAAATGTCTTATGTCAACCTTTACAATCCCTGCCCATCAACATTTTTTACGATATTGCCCTGCTCTTGATCTATCAATAAGACATCCATCCTTCATCTTGGGAATTGATGATACAAGGAGAACCACGCGATGTTGCCCTACTCATAATCTATCAACAAGAAATCCATCCTTCATCTTGTGAATCGATGATACAAGGAGAACTGCTATTGTATTTAAATAGTTTTAACCAGACAAAATGATTAATTTGAAAACCGCATAAGTTTTAGGTGCCATAAACCTGCTTTGATGCACAATTTACCTTTAAAGACATCAAATGGAATGCTAAAGCAGAGGCCAAATGTTTGCGAAACCTATGACTTTATGGAGAGTTTCACTTCATGACATCCTATATTCTCCTTAACTTTGAAGATGCTGAGATATAATTATCTGATTACCAACTATGAAATAAATAAACTTTGAAAGATAACACAATAATATATTCGATCACATCATTGTCCTGTCTTGAAGTCATGTATTTCCACTAATTCTGATTTACATAATGCTTTTAAGTTTTTGCTGTCTAAGCCATGTTATTTCCTTGTCAGGAAAGAAGATTTGCAGTTTTGGTTTCTTCCCTTCTATCGAGCCAGACTAAGGATGAAGTTACACATGGCAAGTTTTTGAAACTGTTCAATTTCTTTTCTTTGCTCCTTTCCTTTAGACCCAACCATAATATGTCGATTCCTTGTATTTATATAGTTTTTCCACAAAGATATGATTCTTGCTAACTTTGTAAACTTTGTTAGGAGACCAGGTGCCGTGCAGCGTCTCTCTGAGAAAGGCTTACTTGATGCTGATGCCATTGTTAAAACTGATGAAGCAAGCATTGCTAGTTTGATCTATCCAGTATGTCCTGTGTGTATCATTTAAGTGCTCTTGCATGCGGTAGCTTCATGATCGAGGCTAAACAACACAATTATCCTTTCTCATTACTGTCATCCGCATGGCTGAAGCTGTCAGTTCTTATTAAAAGAATTATAACTTGTTGAGCCACTGATGCACAAATTATTATATTGTGTACTATATTATAACATGAAAGATCAGGGCTTTGACTCCATGCCCAAGAATCAACTTCATGTCTAAATTGCCCTTTTATATATAATCAATTCATTCTTTTGTACTCCCTATAGCTTATGCGTATTATAGATCCAATATAAATTACTCAATAGCTTTAGGATATCACATTTCTTTATAATGCTTACTTTCAGTTTTCCAGTTTGTAAAAAGCATATTTAGAAGCACATAAAAGATTGGAGATACAACCATGTTGTTCCATCACAGTTCTGTTTTGTCGTCCCTAATCATGTTACTCTAATGGCAAGTTCTGTTTTGTAGTTCCCTAATTGACTAGGAACGCATCGGGTTTCATTTTTCATTTCTTGTGTTGTCATGGAATCTTTCTGACCAATGGTCAAATGTTCAGGACAACAATATGTGTGAAGTAATTGAAAGAGAATGTGTTAAATGAAGGGGCAGGGGAGCGGGAAGAAAAGAGAACAAGTTGAGTATGAGAGCCATGAAATTTTAAAAAACACCAAGAAATTCACTCATTTTGATAAGTGGATTTGGCTGTGTAGACCTCCTGATGATGTTCACTGGCTTGATGCTAGTGACGATTCTTCAGGCACTGTTTTAAACTGCAGAATATTGGCCACACAATCATAATTTATGAGCTTCAGGCTTACTTCCACTTATTAATGATATGTTAAGCATGATCATTATTTCCTCTGCTTTAGGTTGGATTTTACCTGAGAAAGTCTCATTACATGAAGAAAGTTGCAGAAATTTGTCTCGAAAAGTATGGTGGAGACATCCCAAGCTCATTAGATGAACTGCTAGCACTTCCAGGCATAGGTCCGAAAATGGCACATCTGGTACAGCTCACTTCTCATCTTCAAATATGACAGTCGATGTTCTTCTCTGATTTCAATTTCATTTCAATAAATAGGTTATGAATGTCGGATGGAATAATGTTCAAGGGATTTGTGTTGATACTCATGTGCATCGTATTTGTAATCGCCTTGGATGGGTGTCACGACCAGGAACAAAAAAGGTGTTCTGCTGCACATAAAATATTCTTCATCTGGTGCTTGCCTTCTGGTTTGGCTGATTTCAACATCTTATCTTGGATCTCTTTTATCTGACAAGACATGACACAACCTTTCTTTCTTTCTTTCTTTTTTTTTTTTTTCATTTACTAGAAAACTTTGACTCCAGAAGAGACAAGAGTGTCTTTGCAAACATGGCTTCCGAAGGATGAATGGGTTCCAATCAATCCGCTACTGGTATGCTAAACTTCAGTATACTGATTTTGTTCATTATTTCTATGTTTTCTTTTTCTGCAGTGTTATAACCTAATGTGAACTTGAAAGGAAATTTTATGTATAGAAAATACAGTTGCCTTTTTTGGTTTTACTTGGTTCTTGACTTGTTCCTTTTAAGGAAAAGTGGAAGCATGCCACCTTTAATTCCATAAAGTGAACTCCTATCAATCTGGAGACCAGTTGTAAATTGATGTAGGTATTATAGCAACAGGAGCGAGCATAAGCAAACTTAGCTTCAACCCCATGTAAGAATACAATTATGAAAACAGAGACTGGCTTCTTTAAGGACATTCTTGGTACACAGTACTTATAAGAACAGCAAAAGAAAGTCTAAGAATATAAAAGAAGGTTGTTAGGGATGCTCCAATAAAATCATTTCACTGCAAGCCTGTGGTCGTGGGTCCTGCTATTCTTTTCTAAAAATTTTCCCCACTGGGAGTAAGATTGGTCTTTGTCGTCATCACAGATATAAGAAGGTTTGGTACATGAACGCTGACCTAACATTTTTGAAAATGGTGTGCTGCACTGTGTTGTTCTTTTGTGTGCACCTAACATCTACATTCTCTTTCAGCTTCCAATGTTCTGACCTTCCCATAAATTTTGAGCAGAACCCACCTGTGATCACCCATTAGGGTCTAGGAAGCATCATGGCCTGGAATTTGTAGCATTTCCAAAATATTACTAGGAATATGTAGCACTGCATTAGTTCTCGACCATTTTAAGATGGTCTGTTGATATCTGGAAAGCAAAGGTTCCTAACTAAAGTGGCTGAGGCCGGTGAATGCATTTTATGATGACTTTTGCAGTACAATTTTTTTTCTAGTGAAAGAAGTTTTGGTATCTTCATCCTCATGTTGTACAAACCATTTTCATTTTCCAATGCTGACACACACACACACACAAAAAAAAAGAAAAAAGAAAAAAAGAAAAACTTAAATCACATGCTTTGCAGCTGAGGATCAATCTTAAATCTGTATCAGATGTAGCAGTGTTGTAGTGTCTTTTCTGATGTGAAATGTGAAGCAGACACTTAAGCTTTCAGTATGCAGGCAAAAGAAGCATAATGCTCTCCAATTTTCCTTCAGATTTGGATTGTTAATGAGTGGATTCACATATCATGTTCATTCAGGTTGGATTTGGGCAAACTATTTGCACTCCTCTCAGACCTCAGTGTGGAATCTGCGGTATAAACAAACTATGCCCATCTGCTTTCATGGAGACAAGAAGCCCCAGTTCAAAAGCTAAGAAATCAAGCCCAATTAAAAGATCTTAATTTTGTAATAGATTATGCGTCAGTATCCCTTATGGACTATATTGTAAACACCTACAAAGGGGCATTGTAAATGCAATCAAGATGAAATGAAATGAAATGGGAATTGATTATTGCTCCATTTCCTCTAGTGCAGAACTCTGTAATGTTTGCTTCGGAAAGGTAACAGCTGATAAAGTCTAGCAGCCTTAAAGAATCTTGTTCATCACTATATGTAGAGGTTTGGTCTTCTGCAATATGACTCCAGAAAATTGATCCATTGGATATTGTCCAAGTTGGAAAATCAAATCCAACGTTTGAAATTCAATTGAAGTGGACGCTTGATCCATTTGGTCTGATGATCTCCATATTAGCTCGATCCAGTCATGGTGCAAAATTTTATCAAATCTGAACCCGCCCTTATCTTTGATGTTTTCTTAAAAGATTTGATGTATGCCTAAAATTAACCATTTATCTATCCTATTAATTCTTCCTCAGCTTTTGCCCTTCTGCGTTTTGTAAATAAACTTCAAGTCAGAAAGTTTTTTTTAGAAAAAGTTTAAATTAACTTCTTTTCAATCAAATCGGCTGCAGGGTCCATTTCAACAAGAGTGTCCTCATTTTCTGGAATTTGACGCGAAGAGATAGGGTTGGAAGCGGATCGGATGGGATATTGAATAAATATTAATATATTTATATTTATATTTATTTTATTTAATAAATATAAATATAGATATAGATATTATTTAGATAAAAAAATTTATATTAATATTTATTTTAAACAGATATGGATATAATTCGGATACTGAAAATATGAATATAATTTTAGATATAATTTAAATTATTAAATTTTATAACTACAGAATGAAAGATATTATTAAATATATGATAAATTAAATTAATAATATATTTATATATTATATTTTTTAAAAAATTAATAAGTGATATATAAAATTATATAAAATTATATATAGATTCGGATATTTGGATACGGATCCGATAGTTGTTTATCTATATTCATTTTTTTTTTATGAATACAGATACGAAAATAGATTCAGACGGATAATATTCATACTAGTTTCACTCCTACAATTGATCAAGTCAACCAAACTCGAAATGGCTAATGCAAGCAAGTAGATGAATGAATTTTTTTGGATGTGTTGAACTTTGAAAGTTGGAAACATAGTATCGCTGCGGCAACAATGCCAATACAAATATATGTAGTATTGTATGTGTTTAATGTATTTTTTTTATTTTTATTTTTTTTTAAGAGCAGCAAGGCTATATATGTATGTATTTTTTTCTTTTGCCTGGAGAAGCATCTGAGAGAAGCCATAGCTTTTTTTTTTTTTTGATGAAATATAAGGAAGAGGGAATCTTCCCCCAACTTTTATTAGAGGTGAGAAGGGAATTCATGGCTTGTTGACTCCAATGTATGCAGGAATCATGATCAATGAGATGGTTTTTAATTAAAAAATTTTATCATATCTTTTAATATATATTAATATAATGAAAGACTAACTCATAATCCCATGTGATGCATGGAATGAGATTTTTTTATTATTTATTTATTTTACTATATATAAATTATATATATTTTAAAATAATTAAAAAATAATATTTTGCGTATAGCATGCATCATAAGATATTGGATAAATTTTATGAAAATCCGACGGTCCTGATTCCACGAAGCACCTTCCTAAACTCATTATTTTTTATCATTTTTATCTTTAATTATTTTTTAAACTCTTTTATCTCTCCTTCTCTCTTAATCCTCTCCTACTATATCTCTAACTCTCCTAATAGCAGTGCTGACAATGTTGTCTGTTTGCACGGAATAGAAAAAAAAATATATCAATATATGAATTTTTCAATAAATTATGAAGATGAATTCATCTTATTTTTAAATTAATTAATAATATATTTATATCTTAGACTCTTGCGTATAAGAACCAACACAAAATTCAAGCCATCGTCTAAACTTCCCAGTTGGGCTGCTTCCAGCCTCGGACCCGATTTAGACTCTTGAATTGGAAAAAATTGGGGAAGCACTAAGAAAAACATGAATAATGCCACGCTATCGCTTGTATTTCACAAATCCCTCATTGCACGTTATCCTCCGTGCATATATGCTTCGAGATTTACCTTGATCCATTTGGATCTAATCTAGTCCATGCAATAATTAGGGATGAGGTGCTTAGTGCCTTGCAGTGAAACAGCTAAGGAGGCCCGTTGCATGCAGCCCCATTGCTCACTGGACCGTCTCAACCCACTTCTCCTTCTACTCACACACACGACCCGGGGGTGTTTGTTTGTTTTTTTTTTTTTTCTCATGGCAGACACGGTTGATGCTCATGACGGACGGAGGCACCGCTAATACAACATTTCTATTTTGATATATATATATATATATATATATATATATATATATATATATATAATATTAATATATATAGATATTTTTAATAATGTTTTTAAATATTTTTAATAATATAAATATAATTAATATTATAAATTTTTAATATATATATTTTATTATTAATTTTGGATCCAAAAGAAATAGATATTTAATAGGCCACCTTGGACAAAATTCTCGAGTATCCAACATCCAAATTTTTCTTGGCCTCTCTCTTCCAGGTTCCAGCAGCTACAACAGAATAGAATAATAAAATTGTAATAGGGTGGCTTAGAGCTCCAATAACGATCAAAGAAAGCAGCAAGCTTTCCCCAATTCTTATTCCGAGACCAAGAGGAGGGGAGGGAAGCAAAGCTCAGAGAGATGACGGCAGCCGCGGGGCTCGGCTACGTCCTCATTGCCCTTGGCCCCGCTTTCTCCCTCTTCGTCTCCGTCATCGCCAAGAAGCCCTTCCTCATCCTTACCCTCCTCTCCAGGTCTGTTCCCCTCCTCCTACTCCTCTTCCTTCCCCCCTGGTTTCCTCCATTTTCTCGGCTTTTCCCCTTCTTAAATCGATCCAAAGACAAGTCTTCTATGCGGTCGGATGTGAAACTAGGTCATTTTTGCAAATAATTAGCCATCTTTCTGAGTAATTCTTAGCTGATCCAGCGGTCTTTCTTGAAATACCTTAAAATCTGTGGTTTTCCTTCTATTGTTTGCTTGTCTCGAATGTTGTGATGAATTAAGGGATAGAAACGCGAAAAAAATTGCATCTTGATATGATTTTGGTGATTTTCTATCGGAGTGACTGGATGAATTAATGAATGGGAGCGCCAAAAGTTTGTATTTTGATGTGGTCTTTATACTCTGAGCTAATGGATTGATGAACATGGGTGGAAACATGAAAATTTTGCATTTTGATACGATTTTTGTGCTGCGTGCTAATGGTTGGATAAATGCAGCACACTGTTTTGGCTTGTGAGTTTGATAGTCCTTTCTGCGGCATGGAGAGGCTTTCTTCCTGTGAAGTCTGCAGTGTGGTGGCCTTATGTGCTCCTTATCCTCACATCTGTTGGTTTTCAAGAAGGTGTCCGTCTTGTATTCTGGAAGCTTTACAAGTAGGTTGAATTGTCGAATTCTCACTTATTTGTCTTTGTTGAAATTAAGAGCTTCTCACTTTTACATAGAATCATTTTATGAGGAAACTTGGACTGTATGCTATTAAAAGATTCCTTAATGTGCACATTAATGAACTTTGCAGGAGGCTGGAAGACATGTTGGATGCTTTTGCTGACAGAGTGTCTAAACCTCGCCTTTATTTGACAGATAAGATGCTAATTGCCTTGGGTAAGCTTTTAAAAAATTTCTGTTTTGCATTTTTCTTAGCAATCAATCAGCTCTTAAAATGACAGCATGTAAAATTATAAAGAATAATTTACAAATACAATTGAGTAAGAGTAATTTAATGAAGCTGCTCATAAAATTTCTTACAAAAAAAAAAAAAAATCAATAATATGGAAGAATATTCTAGTCTTATCAGGGCAAATGGCACATAGGCCATGCAAGTGTGTTATATGAGTGGGATGATTAATTTGTTGGACCATAGAAATAATGCTTTGTTTCAGATTACTGGTTCTGCGGGTCTGCAAGAATGACTGTTATGATAGCCAAACTATTAGAATAAGTGAAACTTATATCTTTTGAAGGTAGATTGTCTATCTGAGGATGTTGATAACCTGTTGGTCATTTTTTATGCTTTTTGAGGGCAAATGCTGTTATGATGATGATGAAAGGATATGGTAAAAAAAGTCTCATCACTTCAACAGGAAATTGTTCCATTATGAATTTGATAAGAAAAAAAAATGTCTCATGATCACCACCTTCTAGGACATGTGTCTTCGAGAAGGATGAAAGGAGTACATAAATATAAGGCTCTTCCTCTTGACATGTAAGCTTGCAATTCCAATTCAAATAGCTTACGCACAAACAGATGCACATACTTGCCTATTTTCGCCGTCACACAGGCGTGGGCTACCTATGGTATTCCATTTCATTCATTAATCTAATGTAGACCATGCCCAATTCCCGTGCATTAAAAAATAGGCATGGTCTGTATCATTCAAGTGTTGTATAGATATATGCTGACTTTGACCACTAATTAATGATTTGAATTGATTTAACACCTCAACCAGTGCTAAAAATGTTCAGGATGGATCTTTTCAATGGAAAAGTCCTAAATGTGCTTGATTTTAATAAGCACGTTGCTGTTATGATAATTTGAACCTAAAAATGATGTAACTTAGAAATTTTCATGGTAAAGGCGGGACACTCTAACACTGTTAATCAATTAATTCAAACTCAAAAGATGTTTTCACTGGGCTTCATGAAGATTTTTTGCCCCAGTATGCTAATAGAGGGAAAAAAGGAGAAAGAGCCTTCCATGACCTGATGTAAAATTGTAAGTTCTAGACAGAGGTACCTACAAAGATGATTGAAGTACCAATAATTGCAAAGCTGGTGGAGTTAGAGATATTCATACATCAAGGCAAGGTTTGTAATTTTGGTCCAGCCAAACATTGCTTAAGTTTCAATAGTTTTGGAGATTTCAGCTAGTTTCACTAGCAACTGGCAACTTCTGGTCTAGTTTTAGCCAGTTGCCAATAGTTCCAATCAAAACCAATCAATGTCATCTGAAATTGACATGCATAAACCAAAAATCTCTTTTTAGATTGACTGCTAACTTTTTTAAGTTGTGGTTGCCGGCGGGTCATAGGACAAGCATTTCACAAGCATATCCGCATGGTTAAACTTAAATTTTTTTAGATCGCAGTTTACTTAAAGCAGGTGAGTGTTTGTTATGGAAACCCAATGGGGACTTCTTTCTTAAACATTTTGATGTATTAGTGCTTTAAACTTAATCAAACTAAGATGTAGTAGTCCTCGCATATATTTCGTGAAATATCACAAGATAACCAAAACATAAAGAATAGAATATGCATTAGTGTAAAAGGTATAAAGCTTTTGTACTTTGAGATAAATGTATATATTTGGTATTTTCAATTCTTATCAAATAAAATTTGTTATTTTTAAAATTGGTTAACAATATAATTCTATAGCTTTTTTTACTTTCTCTTTTCCTATTTCTTTTTGTTTTGTTCATAACTTTAACTACTATGTACCATTAAAACTATAGCAGTATGCACATCATGATCTCTTAAAATATTGCCTTTTCTGATTTTTAATTTTTTCGAGCCCAAACTCTAAGGCTTTAACCAAAATTATTGAAATTGCCAAATCTATCAATATCAGAACTAACTTGGCTTGGTCAAAACTGACACAAGAGCCCAAGTATTCAAACCTTAGTTCAAGAAACTCTCTACATCTAATAAAATTTTTAATTAAGTAGAAAGGATAAGCTCAAAAGAGGAGATTGTGCAAGTAGCTGTTTTAGAGGCCTCCAAGCTTGCAGGAATACAGATTTAAGAATGCACTTCATGATTCATTCTTTAGCCAGTTTTGTATGCTTTTCTAAATTGGCATGAGAGTTTATGGAATAAAAACATCCAATACCAAGAACACATCAGCTAAAGATGGATTCGGAAGCACCATCAAGTACAATCTTGAAGTAACTTGCAGATGAGTAATGAGAGTAAAGATAATTGTTTCTCAACAATCAACTCATGCAAAACAATGTTGAGATGAGCAGAATTGCCATGCCTTAAATAGAACAATAAGTTATCTCTCAAGACATAAGAACTGTTGTTGGATGATGATGAATGGATGCAATGGATCTGATATTTTCACTTGATCTTACAATTCAGATCTGAAATTTTCAATGGCATGTTTTTCATTTTCATAACATGAAGGCATGTCAAGAATCAACTACACATAGAGATAAGTGGTTGTAATATCATTATAACAAACCTTTGCAGTGTTGCAGATAAAAGATCCAAAATAAATGTGTCCATATAAGTTTCTAGTGATATGAAAATTGTAAGATAGTGTGAATGTTGTCTTGATTCTAAAATGTATCTCTTTAGTGCTCAGTTATTGCCATGAAATATTCCTCTATGATTCTAAGGGAAATATATGTGCATCTGAAGATTTTGATATATTTGTTGTTATATTAAGTATGCTTCCTGCTTTAAGTGCAACTTTAATTTCATGCTTGATGAATTCTTTCAATGTCACTCATGTCATGCAGCTGGTGGTTTGGGTCATGGCTTGGCTCATGCTGTCTTTTTCTGTCTTAGTCTCTTGACTCCTGCATTTGGTCCAGCAACATTTTATGTTGATAGGTGCTCACACATACCATTTTTCCTTGTTTCTGGTAAGTCATTGGTCTTCCTGAGTTTTTGTTTCTAATTTTTATTTCAACTTGAAAGTTGTTTGCTGATGAGAAAGAGATTTGTATAGCTTGATCTTAAATAGTCTCTTATTATAGTAATTTTAAGGCTAAGCACATCAATATTCATTTGAGACGGACTTGTAGCAATAAGAAAAATAAGTAGCATTTTAACATATATGCTACACTGATCCTGGTAGGAAATTTTGATAGACAATTTTTAACTCTCTCTCTCTCTCTCTCTCTCTCTCTCTCTCTCTCACAATCAGAACATACACACAAAAGCGTCCATGCTTGTGCGTCCTTCTATGGAAGAGCTGTTAAATGAAGCGCAAAAAGTTATGTTATTGCACCCTGCATCAATACACACAGATAAAAGAGTTTCCACATGCTGCAATCAAACAAACAAGCTAGCACTTCATGTGTCACTGCTTTGCAGCTCTAGATAATGAGGCTTTTTCCTGACTGAAGGTTGATGAGATTTCTAGTCTAGCTTGTGTTGTGCTTATGGTGCATTAATTTATTCAAATTCTAGCAAACTTCTGAGATGTTTAACGAAGATGTGGTTTAGGGAAGGAAGAAGAGAGAAAGAAAATGGAGGTTAAATTGAAATTCAAAAAAGACAATTTTAGCAACTGCATCAAAATCCTTAAAAATCCCATTCCCCTCCTCCTTGGATGCAGACAAGTAGCATGACACTTAGAGAGTGTGAACTAGTTGAGTTGGTAAAGTTAATGGGTGCTGGATACTGAATACTGCCCTCACTGTGACTTCAACCCAGACTTCTGCCTCTCCTAGTTCTTAGAAAAAAAAGAAAGGAAAAAAAATTAAAAACAAAGTAGCACAACTGTTGCATGGTCAGCACCCTTACCAAAATAAAATTAAGATACTGATCCTAGATTATAACTTGAATCCATGATACTATTGAGACTAGTTTGGGCTATTGGTATCATTGTTGTTAAATAATTGACTGTGGTGCTCCACTGCTGCTGCAGATGCCTCCAAATTCAATACACATCTTCTTGAGATCATATTGCTTTTGCATTGACTAATTTCCTTCTGTGTCACAGCCATTATGTCACTTGGATTTGTGATTATTCATACTTTTTCGATGGTCATTGCTTTCAACGGGTATGCTGAAGGGAGGAAAAGTGACCAAGCTGTTGTTCCAGTTGTTCACAGCATTGCTGCTATAATGGTGAGCGTCTAACCTTACATATTACATGTATGTGAACTCATTGTTTTTGGTTCAATAGAGTCTCTGAAATCCCAGAAGACACAAGGTTTGCCCAATCAGCTATGAATTTGATGTTAACTTAAGCAGCTGTCCATTCATTTTATTGAAATAGCATATGAAACGAGAATATATTTTGTTCCTTTTCATGTCTGGCATATTGCATTTGTTGAAACATCCATATCCTTGAAGTTGTGGGATGAACACAACTTTAAAAAAAGATAAAAAAAAACCTGTAGAGTACAAATAAGGGGTTAAATTTCATTGTTGGAGATGTTTTCAGCGTGCAGCTGAGAAAGGCTCCTCTTGTAATGAAATGCAAAATAGATAAAGTTCCGATTGACATGCTTCTTAATTCATTTTTATTGCTGTAATGTCTTAAGAGAATAAACAGGATCTTGCTCAGACTCCTAAAAATTTTTCGAAAGGAGAGATTAATTGTTCATACCAGGTAAGAAGCCGATATAACAATTTTTATGCTGGACAATACCGCATGCTTGCAACAAATAATGCTTGTTTATGTGGTACATAATACAGCACACTTCAAACCCTAGGAGGCTTAGACTGTATGGCTTATCCATTGAACTGCTTCATAACAGTGCAGGTGTAGCAAACTGTACTGATTTCTATGAAATCTGTTGATTTTAACTCCTTGCTTTTGCTTAATATACCCTTGACAATATGCCTGATACGCAACTAATCACTGCTAGCATGCATAGCATGCACTATTTCCATGTATATCGGGAACATCAGTCAGGAACACCGGTAACATCAACAAAGTGAATGGTGTTATGATCATGTTCAACATTAGGCACATATCTCAGCTGGTCAGAACATATGAAGTCTTAAAGTTGTGAGATCAAGCTTAAGTTTATAACATCAAATTGTCAGCAAATGTTAGCATGGTAGGTTGGCACCTTACCCCTAAAGGCTTGCCCTTTAGAAGTCGAAGGTTCACATCCTGGGTATTGCTCCAAACAAGGGGGAGAAAATAAGATAACATCAAATTATGCAGAGGTTTGAAAATTCATTGTTTTGATCTAACTTTATAAAAAATTTGCAGCATATGTCCTCTCAGTTAGTGTTCATATAATGCATAAACATTTTGTCTGGGTGGTTCCTGTATTCAAACATTACCTGGAACCAGAAAACGCTCATGAGGATAAGTTATATAATGTGTATGTGCTGTTTATTTATTATCTGCTTGGTTGTTTTCTTACATGAATAACACCGAATTACTCAGTTGCAGATTCCATATATGTTTTGTCTAATGAAAGGCACATCTGGCTTGCATAATAGCTTAATTATTTTCATCATTTATCTGTTCTGATGGGAATGCATGATGTAATGTTGGTTGTTCCTGGTCAAAGATCATTGAGTTTATGACCGCATTTTATGGTGTAGCTCTTGTTGATTACTCGGATTGTTCTTGTTCTCTTGTTTGTTGGATACTGATATGGTCTGCTATTTGTTTATCATGGCATTTTTTTAATCCCCCTTGTCTTTATTTTGTGGCAAAATTATTGTATTGTCTTATATCCTCCTTTTTCTTCATTTCTTTTACTTGATTTTTATTACTTTCCATTACAGACACTGTTTAATCTTGCACCTCAGGGCTGCACTGTTGGTGTACCTTTTCCTTCTTTCTTCATTGTTTTACTTGTTTTTCATTAACTTCAACTTCGATTTCAGACACTGATTAACCTTGCACCTGGGGGCTGCGTTGTGGGTGTACCTCTGCTATGCTTCATGGCAGCTGTAACATTGCACTATTGCTGGCAGATGGTTTGGAGAAGACTAACTGAACACCGAAACATTCAGACAAACAATTAACAGCCATCTGAGTCTTATGTTGCATGTCTGCTTTATTTTTGAAATATTTTTGTAGTGTGTCATCTCATGGGCAAAGAAATTACACTCTCCTCTTTTTAAGTGAAGTAGGAGGATAGTAATGATTGAATGTGACATTTTTACATCCCTAAAAGGAAATGTAGCAACATGATAGCATGGAATATGGATGATTGAAGGTAGATGCCTCCCTTTTTCCCTGAAATGTGATCTCAATTATTGCACACTTTCACTTGATATGGAGAAAAGCTTGTCGCTCTCCTTTCTTTCTGCATTCTCTTTTATGCTCAAAATAGCTTGACGGAAACGCAAGCCACGTTGCGTTATTTAGTCTATGCCTTCTTCTACAGCATGCCTATTTCATAGCTGACAAATGAGTGTATTACACATAGCAAAATACAATGTTACATGTAGATTCCTAAGAACCATAAATATCATATATCACAAACCAAAGTTGTGACGAAATATAAAATTTATGGTACTTCTTTTGAGATCGCAGTTATGAACATCTAGCGCAAATGCAACAGAGCTCTTTCTGCTGCACCCATTAGTGGAGAATGAAACTAATGCCTGTGAATGACCTGATACAATTGAGTGCCTGAAGCCAGACTCCAGATTTGTGTCAAAGCATCACAATCTAAAATATAATGTTATGCTCAACCTTGGAACTAGATTTTCCTTTGAATAGCCAAAAGAATATCAAGAAAACAAAAGCTTAGTAGAAGATCAATAACAAGATAGAATGTCAAGCTCGACAGCATCAATCTGTACGAAACTTGCAAGGGTGTACATGCAGAACCGTCCAAGCTGATTATGTATGTAGAAATTAGTTTTATTTCTTGGAAACATGTTGGAATTCATGACATACATCCATTTGATGATAAAGATACATCTTTGCCTGTCCTTTTAAACCTTCTAAGCCCATGACATGAAGATGCCGTTATCTCATTCCCTGGGTGTCAGGCTACGCTGGGAAAATGATATCCTGCTTGTATCAAGCATGGTGAACTGAAGAGTTAGTTGATGTCTCATTTATCCTAGATATTTAGGATAGTACTAAAACCCAAGGAACTGAGTAATATGGTGAACTGATTTCTTTGTTCTGTTGTATGTTAAAATATTTAGTACACAAGCCTGTAGGCATCTACATCTACTAAAATTGGTTCATTATTGCTGTTTGTCTACAGTAGTGCAACCGGCTTCATTGTGCTGCTTGGTTTATTTTTCCAACAAAGGTGGTGACCTAGCCGTAGAACTTGAATGAAAGGTGATTTTGGTAATTGAGATACGAGGTAAAACCTTTGTCGGATGGAACCAATTTATCGTGGTTGAAGAGTGTCACACAGGCAGAGTTAATAATTGCATTTTCCTTGATTTGCATATTAATTCCTTAATTCTTTTAGATTTGTATTCTACTCTTTATGAATATATAGTTGAGTATATCCATCAGTTTTAGTTGATTATTACGTTGGAATAGGTAGTCCTGTTTATCCCTTTGGTGAATCCTTGAACCTTTCTAGTCGACTAATGACCAGATTTTTACTTGTAGATCACTTGAAGCATATGCCAAACACTGCATCTTTTCTTATTTTGTCAGCATTTTCTCAAGAGTGACTAGAATGGTAGTTGTTGGAGACGTATATAAGAATTAAGGATGAGAAAAGACGCGAGGAGATCAGGTCCACAGTCCTAAATTTAACTTAGGGAAAAAAAAAAACAAAATTTTATATCCCACCTCTGGACCTGGAAGACAAAGAAAGATACATAGGTTACTTTTAGATGCAATTTCAGCAATAAAAATAAGATTTTTAAAAAAAAATAAGAAAAAAAATGCAAAGAAGATATTTTGAAGTGCAGTGGAGATGTTAATGGGTCGGGTCGGCACATGTGCTGGCACAGCCCAATATTTTTTTTTTGGCACCGCACGGCATGACACGGTTATTATGTATGCCGTCCTCGGCACGGCCCAATAACAGCATGGCACGATGGCCCGTGGACCGGAACGGCATGACATGGTGCAAAAATTTAATTTTTTTAATTATAAATAATTTTTATTTATTTTAATAAATATTATTAATGATAAAAAAATAATCAAAAAAAAAAAAAAAAACCACTTTAACTCCAACAGCTGTATAACAGTTAGTTTTAAAGATATTTTTATCCATTGAAATCAAAAATTTTCTTATAAATATTTAATCTTCTTCACAAATTTTTTACAACTCAATCTCTCTTGCCTGTAAATCTCTCAAAAGTTATTAATCTCTCAACTTTTAATATTTATCTTTTTTAAAATATTTATTAATATAATTTTATATTATATATTTTTTTAATTTATTTGTATAATTAAATTCTTTAATTTCAGAATAACTTCAAACTTGCAATATAATGTCAACTAATTTAATATAATAAATTTTTAACTTGCTAAATATTATAAATTTTCTAACTTACAACTTACTAAATATTTGAAACTACTTAAAAAAAATTATAAAAGTTTAAGCTTTAACTTAAAAAAAATAATAATAATTAGGCCAGACATGTGGGCCGACACAGCATGGCATGATGGCACGGCATGTGGCCCACCATGCCATGGGCCATGGGCCATGCTGGGCCGAGATATTTGAAAAAGAGAAATTCTTTGTGCACCGCGGGCAATGTAGAAAATCCGACGTGGAGTGCACCGTTTCGTCTGATTGGTCCACGTAGTCACTGTTTTCCAACGCATATTTAATATCTACAGATTGACTTTTCCGTTTAAAATTTTTTTATGACAAAAATGCCCTCATCTTTTGGAAAAATCTATAATATCCTGTGACGTAATATAGCCCAGGATGTCATAATATGACCTCGGATATCATAATATGAGATGGATATTTTTGTCCAATCATTTTCTAATGCGTATTTAATGTCTGCAGATCAACTTTTTCATTTGAAAATTTTGAATAATAAAAATATCTATATTTTTTTAAAAAAATTATAATATTCTGTACATATTATGGATGCAGGATATCATAGTATGAACATAGAATATCATAATTTTTTTAAAATATATGAACATTTTCATCATACAAAATTTTTAAATAAAAAAATCGATCTATAAGCATTAAATGTGCATTGAAAAGTAGTGACTACATGGATCAATCGAATGAGACAGTGTACTCTATATCGGACTTTTTACATCACCCGCAGTGCATAAAGAATTTCGCCTTGAAAAATAGCACGTGCCATGCACACGCACGATAAAATTCAACATGGCACGGGCACAATTTTTTTCCATGATGGGCCATGGGCTAGCCCGGCATGGCCCATTGACACCACTAGGACTATGTGTAAATCCTTTAACCCTACAAGTTACAATTCTTACAATTATAATTAGCAGAAAATGCAATCAATGGCAATTTCAGTTGGATTTTTCAATTAAACTTTCAAGGGCAACAAATGCAGATGATCGAGACAGAGGGTAATTTATCATCTTTGATGGCAGCAGCTATCCATAGTTTTGGTGCCTATCAATTTGGAGTAATGACAGAACAAGTACTCGCGGATTGAGATGCCATCAATGAGACATTCAAGGGTGAGCATCAGGGAGTAATTAGTTTGCTGAAGAGTTCCCCCTATGGGATGCTACTATATCAGAAATTGCATTGTTCTTCAGATTTTCTTTTTCTCAAAGCAAGGAGCCCCGCCCCCAACCCAAACCAAAAGTTTATAAAGAAAACAGAGAATTACAAGAGATTTCAGCATTGCATTTGCATAATGATTTGCTGCCTCTGATATAATGCTTCAACAGCAAATCCACAGGGTGACATGGAAAAAAAAGGAACTTTCACATATATAAATCAAACTTTAAATTTCTCCTATTGTGTACATATCAATATGAAAAAAAGAATAAAAATCTACAAAAACGTAGCATTGCAACATTTCAGCAAGCTAATGGAACCAACTATTCTGAGCCTTATTATCAAATAAAATTAAAGAAGAAATTAGACATTGGTGGTATATACAGTGTATAAGAACCGAAACCATGCGATCATGAAGTTGGGGAATGACATCTTTCTTGATTCCCTGAATTTACTCACTTGAAAAAGAACTTCCAAATTTCCCTGTCTGCCAATTCAGTAACCATGTGGGCACCAAAAATACCTTCCTCATCCACCAGAGCTCTCAGCTGCCGTGCTCCACCATTGGAACCAACAAAATTCTTCTTGGCAGCCAAATACAACACCCCATATGGTGGTCTCAAGCACTGTATCAAAGAAATCCAGTCAGATATATTGCAGATAAAAGCAAGTACCTATTCTCTTCAGTGGCTTCAGCTCAATTCCAGATAATCTTTATATTCACATAGTCAATGCAATAATGCACCATGTCTTTATTTAGTTAACAACCATTTCTGATAGTTCCGCTAATATAATGGACATTTTCTTTTTTCTTTCAGCAATAAATTACATATGGAGAACCTAATCTCTTAACTATTAGGTTTAGTCCATTCGTACCACAAAGTCATGTTCCTAGTTTGAATCATAAGTACTAACAGTTTCATAAATTGATAAAGTCGCGTAGGACATTCGGAAAATTCAACAACTCTTGTTGGTAAAGATGGGTTACTTGGAGTTGGTGATGTACCATGATTCTTGTGAGCTTGGTAAATGGTTCAGTAGCATCTAATGTTCTTAAGATCATAAGACAGTCAAGAAAATTAAATGACTAACCTTTGCTATAAGGGCATATAGCTTCCTCAAAGAACTCACTGAATATGGGATTTCAGTAATTAAAATAATATCATAACCACCATCTCCTGTGTCCGTCTCGTTTGCCCTCTCCCAAGCACGGCTTCCTGAGAGCTTCCTTGATCGCCTGGAGGAAGGATCATGACCAGTGATGCTTCCATCTTGACTGCTGCATCCATCCATGAAGTCATCCTCAGAGAAGCTGAGGCTTGTCCCAGGTGCTGGCTCAAACCCATCCATCTGCACCACAGACAGGACTGTATGGAGCTCCTCCCAATCCCCAGCATAGAAATGGACATCAGGAGACAATTGTTGCCGAGATGGGGTGAGTGGACTCTCTGGTTGGCGGCTCTGCCTATCCCGAGCCTGCTCAAGATTTGCCAGGACATTGGGAATGGTTGTGCATCTTATAGTTTCTGCATTTGGATCCTGAAAATGCACTGTAGAAGCACCCTGCAAAAGGTCTCGGAAAGAATTAAATCTGTAAGTTTCATATAACAATAGAATGCTAGTTGGACATGCTTGGGAAGCACAAAATCCAAGGATAAGTAAAATGCCATGATGGACAAAAATATCCCATTTAAATGGCTAATAACTCTATGAATTTATTACAATTTAGCACTGTAAACGGAAACATAAGCTTTTAATTATTTAGATAATACATACCTTCAGGCAAGCAAATATCCCAGCCAGACCATACCCACAACCAAGCTGCAGCAATCAGCAAAATAAAACGATTTTAGAGACAAACTATCACTTGACGGTTACATGAAAAATAAGGAGCAAATATTCACTTGCAGAAAATTAATATTTTAGCATCTTGAATTCCATTAAATAGGAAAAGGGGGCCCAAGATATACAGGAAATGAAGTCAATTCACAGTAGTCTTCATGACCTCCAAAAGAAAAACTTTTTTCATTTTAGGTGCAATATGGATAGCTGTTAAGCACTGAAAATCAAAAGAACATGCACACAAACATATGAAGGAAAAAAAAGAAAAGAAAAGAGAGAAATGGTAATCTAACAGTTCAATGAGAGGATGATATGACTATTGACAACTAGTATGCTTTATGCCTGGGAGTTCAACCAGCAATGTAATTTCTTACAATCTGGAGGTAGTTAGGTTGAAAACACTTAAGAAATTGGTTCTAAGAAATTTCCAGAGCATACCAGCAAGGTAATTGGTGAATAAACCATGCATAGAGAGGAAGATCAACCTATACTGTTATTGGCTGTTGGAGAATATCAGGATGATTTAAGGAAGAACTGTTGCTAAGAGGTGTTCTTTAAGCATTCCAATAATGGTATTTTGGAGAGTTTCTGATTAAGTATTTTAATGGTTGCCAATGAAGAAAGGTGTGCCAGAGGTCCTTCTATAAGCCCTAAAAACACATCCAAGGCAGCAACAAAAGATAAGATGCCATCCAAGTGATAAAAACCAGGAGAATTCAAATTTTGGAGAGAAGGTCCTTTTTCTTCTTCTTTTTCTTTTTTGTTTTGAGCAGTCATGTTAATACAGGTGTTGGAAACCTGGACCTCCCAAAGCAAGCCCTTAGGAAGGAGGTGCCAACCAAGCTAACAGATGTTGGCTAACTAAGGCCTTCATGATAGCATTGTCAAAGTTAACACAATATCCAGTGCAATATAGTGGAGATTTAAATGGAACTAAGGCCTCAGGCAGACCGTATGGCCATGCAATTTCAAATTTGTCAGGCTATCTGCAAATTTCTTAATCATGGATCAAGCTTTAAAAGTGAAAACAGAAAGGCATGTAGTAATTTCAATTTAATCTGCAAAGAAATAAAGAGAAAAACACAGATCAAAACTTGAGCAGCAAGTCTATTACACTATTACACTCTGTTTGGAATTAATAATGTTGGATCTAATCCATAAGTTGTTCCTGTCCAACAGTTGCTTTTACAGTGAAAAGGGTCTTTAAAAGAACTTCCAACTACTACCATGCAAGTCTTATTTGGTCTATCCCACCATTTTCTTAAAGCTGTTCCAATTGGATTTAGGTAATAGATGATGGAACTACAAATGATAGATTAAGAGGATATGATTTAGAGGGTGTAAATACTTGCTGTGATTGTAGCAAAGAGATGCTAGAAAAGCAGTAAGATGCATAAATATGAGCAAGAGAAGGTTAAAGAGTGGTGTCCATAAAGCTTAGATAATGAAGAATGGATGAGATCCCATGGTTGTGTTCAATTAAAAGCAAAGGAAGCTGAATTGAGAGGCATAGACTAAGAAACGTCGATAAAAGTTTTAATAAAAGGAATTTGATATGAACTTCTTTTAGAAGAAGGAACTTATGGCCAAGAGATTCTTATACAGTGATAGCAAGTCAATGCATTTTGGTCATTTTCATTAGAACTACACAATCTTAATCAATTTTCATGCTTTAAAATAGGATATGTATCAATCCATAACAATGGAAAAGAGATCAGTTTAAAGTTTCTTTTGCAAAGGCATATGCATATGTTCCTCTGCTTTTTCCTTTTTTTTTTTTCGTTTTTTTGTGGGAGAGAGGGGGCAAAAATCTAAAACCAAGAGAAAGATAGAGTCAGAAAGAATAAATTTGGAAGAACTTTTGCAAAGCAGCAGCTACCTCTAGAATCCGTTTGCCCCTGAAACTCAACTGCCCATCGCGTATCTCGTGCTTCAGAGTATTGACAAGATCAATTGAACCCTCCCAGTATTTCAGAGATCCTGCAAAACCAGCAGTTAGAACCTACAGAGTCACTTTTTCTGCTGCATCATACAAAAACTACACAAAGTGATCCTCAACTCTGGTACACTCACCATCATGTTTTGATGATATCATCTCTGAACCGGGAAATCCAATCATGTCAGCTACACTAACTCTTCCCTAAAAAACAAATAAAAAAAACAAAAACATTAATTCTAGAAGCACCCCTTTCTGATGTTAAAATAGTAGTACGTAATTGAATGTTGCCACCCATTTCTTACAAACTTCACCTGCCAAATTACCGATGCAGGTGGCCATCAGTAATGATTTAGCATGTATAATGGAGAAAGGCTGGCACATTTTGCCAACACAAAATATATTCTCAATGATGGATACAGTTTTAATGACTGAAACAAAGAAATATCACGAATACAAGATCAAAAACTCAATGCACGGAACATACCTTGAAAATATTTAGACCTTGCAAATCAACATTCTCTCCAGCATACTTGTAAGGGTGAGCATTCTGTAAGAAGGCCAAGAAACGTTTTCAGTTGTTACAGAAATGACACGAAATAGTCATTTAAATCAATACTGATGAAATTTCTTTAAAAAATCAACAGCGAAAAAATGCTGGTAACTTGTAACTGTTTGGTTAAAGAAGCAACAGCAAGGACCAAAGTTAATTAAAACTCAGGCAATCATATTGGCAGAGAGATAAATAAAGAAGGATGGCGATACCTTTGAAGGAAGAATCTCAACAGCTGGTGAGGGAAGAATCAAATCCCTTTCCGAAACAATGGAAACACCATGACCATTCTTGTCATGGGGCATCAAGCCTGGAAAGCATTGCGCAAGCAGCGATGGTGTCCGCATTTTCTTCTTCTATCCTTCAACAATTACCACTGAAAAAACTGCCAACGCCGCCAAATCAAAGTTCAGATCAATGAACCTATAAGCCACAAAATTCAACTACTTATTCTTAAAGTCCAAAGAAAATTGCCCACAAAACCCTAGATCTCTCAAAATTCTCGTCTTACTTCCCATAATAACTAAGCCAAAAAAATAAAACATAATTGAAAACAAAATTAAAACCATAATCACCAGAAAACAGAAATTTAAAAAGCTATCCAATTAAATATTCAATTCCAAGCCCTGCAAACCCTAGAAATTGCTCCTCCATATGAGGAAAAAAACTCAAATGTCCCCAATTCTCAAATGAGAACAAAAGCAACTTACAAATGGAGAGTAAAAAATAACCTTTAACACCGAAAAACATAAATAAGATGAGAATACCGGTAATTCATCAATAAGGACTCGACCTTTCCGATTCCCAAACAGGAAAGGGTTCAAAAAAAGAAGCTAAAATCAAAACAAGAAACGGGGGAAATTCCAAAATGGTACCTAGATCTGGAGAAGCTGATCACGGAGGAGGTGTGATTCTCGAGAGAGCGGGATCGCTATACGCGGAGAAACCTTCGATTGGATCCAATTCAAATACCAACAGTTATCGCAGCTTCGGAGAAGAAACCGAAACCCTAACCCCTAAAGCCCGCCATGGACCACTGCTTGCCGAGTCAAAAAGAGCACGGCGGCTAATATAAAGACCCGGGAGAGAGAAGAAGCTTCATTACTCCTTTTTTTTTTTTTTTTTTTTTTTGCTGCTAAGAAATTCGCTGGCAAAAATCTTTCCGATGGCCTGCGACCTGGCGTTACCATAATGCCCCTGGATCGGCCGGGAATGCCCCAGATCTTTATTTGGGCGGATACGCGTGGGAGGGGACCCGCGAAGCTTCGGAGGGTTGGTGGGCGGTGCGATTCCCGCGCGCGCGAACGTCAAAGAAATTCTGCCGTCAATCGCACCGCCCGCGCGAACGTCAAAGAAATTCTGCCGTCCGCGGGGCCTGACGGACTCTTTCGGGTGAATGTGTCCATTTCTTCGGCTCTCCAGGTCGCAGTGGTTGGCGTGTTGACAACAACGAGCCAGATAGGTGGGATTTGGAGATTCTCACGATTGATTTATTTATTTATGTGTAGGATTAGGATGAGGTAACTAGATGGATGTGGCTTTGTGTAGGGAGTTGCTATGCCCATGTAGGTGTTTCTACTTATGTACTTAATCTGCGCTATGTGGTAATGTATGTTTAAATTTTAAGCAACTTAAAAGGATGTTTGGTTCGCACTCCGGATCGAAATAGGAATAGGAACAGAATAAAAATAAATTAGAATGAGAATCAGAATATTCGTATCTTTTAAAATATTTGGTTCATGGTCATAAATAATTGGATTAAGAGCCATCCATTTTTATTCATTTTTCAAATCCAAATTCTTTCTAACCAAACACCCTCATAATATATGAAATAAAAATTTATTTATGACCAGTGTGATCATTTTATATATTCATATTATCTCTCTCACATGCATATTGTCATCACACATTCAATCCTTAGAATTTTGCGGCAGTTGGCATTGATCCATATACTTCTGGTATATATTGGTTCCTTAAATATATTTTTTTTTCATAATATATTTAGTCCTTTCTTTTTCTCTAACACAATCTCAGCTTTTCATACTTCGGTCACATGCAGTAGACATGCTTAGTACCAAACAAAACATAATGAGTGCATGACATACATTACTTTTATATATAGTAAATTTGGACAATGCAAATGACCCATTATTATTTAAAGAATTCTTTATCCATCGCATTTGATAGCAAAAAAAATATACCGTTGCATTAAATTACACCATATAATATAATTAATAAGAAGATAGATATTTAACATAGCTTAACTTTTTTTTTCTCAAATTTTGTTTGATCAAAAATATTTTTTTTTATTAAATGCTATGATATCCCCAATAATTTTATGATGTCTTATTGCTTTTTCATAGAATGCAACAGGATGTCATAATATTATAACATCTTATTAGTTTTCATGACATTCCAATAATTGTATATAGGATGCAATAGGATATAATAATATTGTTATGATGCTCTATTATTTTTTATGACATCTCAATAATTGTTTATAGGATGCAATATAATGTCATAGCAACAAAATAAAGTAAAAGAAGGAAAAGGGTGTTTTGGTCAAAAAAATTGAGAAAAAAAGTTAAACTGCGCCCAATTTGATGAAGATGTATATTTTTTCTCCATCAGAGTGATAGACAAAAAATTTCTCTTACTACTTGCTATACACCTCATAAATCTTTAATCTTACATTCATGCTTCATAAAAATAGCTTTCACACATATTTAAGGCTACTCTATGTTGCATTTGGGGTGTGTGTGTCTATATATATAGAGAGAGAGAGAGAGTTAGGTTAGAATCAAATCAATTATATTTGAATTTAGATCTGATCAGATCAAACTCTACAATAGAGGTCCTATATCAATGATTCAAATCATTGAATGTGATCTACCATCTCAATCTGTTTGTATAAAAAAAATCATATGATTTAGAAACTTTTAGCCTATGCATCAAGCAGTCAAAAATTCGACAATCTAAATAAAATTGAATTAGATATATTTTTTTGATCATTTAATATATAGACTAGGAATTCTCAAATCATATGATTTTTGATATGCAAACAGTTTTGAAGTAATAGATTATAGTCAATGGCTTGAATCATAAATGTAGGACTCTTATTATCTGGTTTTGATCTGATCGGATTTAAATCCAAATCCAATCGACCTTATCTAAGTCTGCCCATATATATATATATATATATATATATGGAGAGAAATGTATGTAGAGAGAGAGAGAGAGAGAGAGAGATTTCAAGGTCAGCAACTTTCACGTTGGAGCTAATGCTTGTCAATATCTATGCCCTTTCTTGAAACAATTTTGTGGAGGAGCTTGTTTCTAGCTTTTCACATGAAGCGAGAAGGAAACCGTTGTTTTCTTATGAAAATGAAAGGTAAGTTAAAGTCCAAACTTTGATAAAATGAACAACATACTTTATCACACCTATCCCGATAATGAAATTATGAAACAGTTGACATACTGTGATCCACTAAATTGGTGTGGTTGTTTTTGAACTTGATTTGACGGGGTAGTTGGAAGCTTAGGAATAAGCGGTGCTTGCTTGTTCCACAAGATGACCCGAGAAGGCCACTTGTCATGGAGGGGGTTGGCCTTAGTTGGCTTCCGTGGAATTTAAGAACCTCTAGATTGATTAATTAACCAACCTCAACCTCTTCTAGAAACATCTAGAGGAATCTCAGGAGCATATGCCTCCAAAAAAAAAAAATCGCAATTTTTTGGGTAATGTTAGAAGGGTGGTGGTTGTAAGGATTCATCTTCCTTTGCATGAATCTACCATTGGATCACCTACTAAGATGAATCCTTTTGCATGAATGATGAGGGCGATACTGTGATCAGGGATGTACATAAGACCTGAGCCAATGACCAAATACCATAGAACATAGAACGAGAATCAATTGACCAGTGTGATTCATTTGATGGATGGTAGGTGATTCCACCAGAGACCATGTATGACCAACACTATCCAAAACTCGAACCCACGATTGCACAGGACTAAATAAGAACTTGGAATTTGTCTCACCATATGTATGGTTCCCATCCTCAGTCATGACGTTGGGGCCATAAATTTAGGAGACAGTTGATGTATATTACTATAGTTTTGTGTCTACTTCAAATGCTGAGCTTAGCTCATGTTATACCAATGGGAAGTTGATTACACATTAGCCATTTTCCTGACATACATCCATTACTTGAGTTCATCTGATATTTCTCAGGCCGAACAAGATAAAATAAATCACCTACATTGATTTGGGGTTCTCATCTGAATGGATGGTGGGTGACCCGACTAAATAAACCAAACAACCATGGACTGGAAATCTCGCCCCATGCTTGAAACAATGGGACAATCTCATTATTTGTCAAGTCGATGGAAAAATCTAAAGGACCAAATCCATGAACTCGTGATCGATCGAATAGAACACGGACTCAAACAGATCCCACCACTTGTCGATCACCCACCATTGATTAGTGAGCCCCATTTGATCTAATGATCAAATATTGGATGATTCAAAATCCATGGAACGGGAAGAGAAGATCGAGACACTAGTTAAACTATGGCTCTACAGCTTTGAAACAAGGATAGTCTCTCCAAGAGAACAAACTATTCACCACACAGGTCAGGATCACTTCTCTACGTTAATTTCTTATCAGATTTCGTGGAGGATTCTGAGGAGGATTTCACAAGCCATAATTAATATTTAGCATAAGTTGCGGAAATTTTGGCTTGCTACCATATCTTTTTCTTTTTAGAAAAAGAATAAAAAAAATAGGGATCACTTAAGTTCTGATGCCAAATGCCGTGAAAAGTTTTAAAGTGAGGTCTGCAATGGCATCACCGCATGCTCCTCGAACAGTTTTCGGGCAACGCATGAAGCCGGTTCTTCTCCATTTTTTCCGGACGAAAGTGGGTCAAACCAACAAGATGTCACCAAAATGAGCTACAAGTCTGCTGTGGCAGTAGACTGGTTTTAGGTGCTCCGTGCAATAGAATTAAAATAAAATAAAACAGAATAATAAAAATAAAAAAAAACATTTTTTTAAACTAAATGTGAGTGTGCTACTAATCATTTCACCTATGGAAAGTATACGCATATTAGAGAACTAGAAACACCTTTTCATATTCGAACATTGAACCTGTTGATAGAAAAGAGGCCTGACAACTTGTTTATGTCTTGGCTTGCCGCAAGTATAAGATTTTAAATGATGTTTTGTGACAAATTTACCTTGTCTACATGTGCATGTGGATTTGTAGGGACTATTTATTCCTTGCACCATGCCAGGCACTTGTTGGCTTGCTTTGCAGGTACCTACAAGGAAAACAAACTTAAGTGATACATAAGCTTGTTTAAGAGATATTTTTATCCTTACCTTTAGTCCAAGATTGCTGTCCAAGGTGTGTCACGCCCCCGACCCGAGATTGTGAATCGAGGGTCATGGCAACCGCCGCATACTCATAGAAAACTTTTTCCATAAGCATGCAAGGCATCTTATCATGCTATCCTAAAACAACAGCGGAATAATTATTCAATAATGTAAATCCAAAACATAACGACCTAAATTTTTTTCTTTAATATCTCAATAAATTCAACAACAATTCAAAGGCTTTGCATCAAATTCAATAAGCCTTTCAACCTAAAATAAAAGTATGAAGATACTGCTTCTGATCACTCTTCCATTCATATCTTGTATCATCTTAATTCCTCAACATCTGTAAAAACAGTAAAATAAGAGGTAATGAGCTAGACAGCCCAGTAAGTAATGATCACTTCTCAACAGATTTCATCAGGCATATAAGTAAATAATCATTTATAGAAAATAAGCATATAGAGTTCATCAATTCAAAATCAATTTCAATTATGCAATATAATTCATGCCAAATTCATTTTTTTTCCGAAAATTCAAGTTTCTTTCGAGATTTTAATTTCTTTTGTTCTTCAATTTTTTTCGTCAACCATGAGCTATGACCACATTTTCCCTATGGCAGGATCATAATACCGCGTATCTGCTTGCGGTAGGCTACGAATCATCTGGCAGCCATGTCCTTTGGAACCACTGGTCTCTCTGGCGGTTTGTCGCTGGTCTCTCTGACGACATGTCGCTGGTCTCACTGGCGACATAAACCCTCAGGACAATCAATTGCCAACGTATATGCCCCCGTTGGCGGGGTCCTTTACATAGTCAGGTTGTCAATTCATAATGTTTCTTATATCATAATTCTTCATAAATCATATTTCATATTCTAATTTCGATAATAAGACATATAATCATGTAGTATCGAAATCAATCAATGTAATGCATCATGAAATCAATATGTTTAATCATGCTTCATCATAACATTTCAAATAAGATATTTTCATAACAAAATATCATTCATCCAATTCATGCATTGTTTCACAAATCATGTCAGAAAAATATATTATAATTTACCGATAAATCTAAAAAAAGTAAAACATTACTTACCTCGAACGCACTCCAATAAATCCACATAATTCTATAAATTTTCTTCCAAAAAATTCTGTTCGTAGATCATATCGCGATATTTCATGATCAAACATCCACAATCCTATACAGAATCAATTTCAATAATTAGAAAGAATACGAATACCATATTTCAACGGTTTAGATTGGGTCCGATCATCTAATTTCATCTAATCAAAATCTAATTAGGACCTAAACGATCCAAAGTTTGACTATCAGATCAAATTGGATTCGAAGTGATAGGATCGAGATTTCTTCATCAATTTTATAAAATCAAGTAGAGAGAGAAAATTAGAGAAGAGAGAAATCAATGAGGTACAATTCGAATTGATCAGATGACACAATCTAACATTATAATTGGTCCAATATCTCGATTGGTGAAATCAACATGATCAAATCATGTCATGGCTAGATCGAAATCATAGATGATCAAATCTAAAGATTCATGGTCTGATCAAGGTGGGTGCCAGTACGCTGTCTGACAATCATGGATCAGGGTTCTTCATTAGAATCAGATCAGACTTATTAAAAGAAATTTTTTCATTCACTAACTTTTTTAGAGAGAGAATCAATCAAGAGAGAGAATATTTTAGAGAGAGAAAATTCTAGAGAGAGAAAATTCATCTTGAATTCTTCAGACAATATGATTCAACAAATTCTGATCGATCAGATCAAATCATGCTAAAATTATCATGTGGATAATTAAATAAGATCATGAGAAATAAAATCTAAAAATACCTGATCTGATCAAAGTGGATGTCGGTGTATCGTCCGACGATCACAGATCAAAAATCCATTACGAGAATCATTTAAATTCATCATCATTCTTTTCAAAATTTTAAAAATCTTAGGAGAGAGAAATAATCTAGAGAGAGGATTCTAGAGAGAGAAAGTAGAGAGAGAAAGTCCAATTTTAGAGAGAGAAAATACTAGTTCAGGCTGAAGAGAGAGAGGGAAGAGAGAGAAACTCTCTTTCTCATATTTTATTATTTATCTCATTATTTATTAATTAATTTTATTTTTCTCTTTCTTCTTTTCTTTCTTTCTCTCTTTTTTTTTTCATGGAAGAGAGAGAAGAGAAAATACTATTTATTATTATATTATTATTATTTTATTTTTCTTCTTCTTTTTCTTTTTTTTTCTTTTTTTTTTTCTTTTCTTTTTCTTTTTCTTTTCTTTTCCTTCTTTTTCTTTTCTTTTTCTTTTCTTTTCCTTCTTCTTCTTCTTTCTTCTTCTTCTTTCTTCTTTCCCGTGATCTTCTTTTGGGCTGAAACAGGGGACCTTAAGGTCCCCTCGTTGGGTGGCCGGCCGGCGGCGCAGCCGGCGTGGGACGACCGTCGGCAGGAGAGGAGACGATCCGGCGGCAAGGGGTGGCCAAACCAGTGGTCGATGGTGACCACCGACGACGGAAAAATGATAAAAAAGAAGATTCTTCAGCAACAAAATCCGGCGACTCCGGTCGCCGGCGAGCGTGCACATCGGCACGAAAAGGAAGGGGGAGAAGAGAGGAAGAGGAGGAGGCTTACCTTCGTCGCCGGCGAAGCTTTTCCGACGAGAAATTGGACGGCACGGCGACGGGTCTCCGTGAGAAATTTTCGGCGATTGCCGCTATTTTGTCCCAGGATTTCTCGATGAGAGGAGAGAGGAGGGTTCTCCTCCTTAAATAGAGCCGGTGGAAACTTGTTTCCGACTCCGATTAGGAGCCGGTGAACGGAGGAAGAAGACTCCCTTCGGGAGTTCTCCTCCTCTGTTTTTCTTCTTTTTTTTTTTCGTTTGGCTGGCTGGGCTATCACATTCTTTCCCTCTAAAAGAAATTTCGTCCTCGAAATTTTTCTTGCCTGAGTCTTCATATTTTCTTACTTGAATCTCATCCATAAATATTTTAATATTCTAATTCTTGATATAAATTCATTCTTAAATCATTCCATAAGGAAAAAGTAAATACATCAAATATTGATCTGAACGGAACCATCTATTTTTTTATTTATCAAGATCACCATCTCAAAGATTTTCAATGTTTCAAGATTTCAAAATTATGATCTTATTTTCTGAAAAAATTAATATCCAATATCTCATGACTCAAATTAAAATCAAATCTATCTCTTGTGAATAGAAAAAGGTCAATGTCTCTACTCTTACATAAGAACTTCATTCATCATCATTCATTTATTTATTTTTTTTAAAATATTTAACCACTCTTAATTTCAACCCATCATAAGATAGGAAAACATACTTCTATGAATCATATGATGACATCCCAATCAATCAAAATTCAAAAATATTTTCTCTTATTCGTACTTTCAAAGGTTGAAGATTTATCATTTTAATCTCATTCTTGAACTTTTGATATTTTAATTCTCGATACAACTTCATCATTAAGTCATTTCATAAAAATCAATATCACCATTTGTTGATTGAATCAATATCACTATTTCTAGTCATCGAAATTTTCTTACTCAAACCCTCAAACTCTTAAATATTCTAATTCTTGAAGCAAATTTTATCATTAAGTCATTCCATAATAAAAATCAATAACTCAAGAATTGATCTAAATCAAAACTATATTTTTCAATGTCTCTATTCTAAGTAAGTATATCAATTTTCTTTTATCTAAACATTAACAACTCTTAATTAATCAATTCATTATCAAATTATTATTATATTATTTTTTTTAATATTATTCTTTCTAATATCAATGATTTTTTTTTTTGTATCAAACCATATCATCTATCATAATTCTTTAACTCAAAGGGTCAACATTCCTGACTTACTCAAAATAATCCAGATTACCATGCTTTCGCTGCGCACTCTGATCTAACAATCAAAATTTTTTAGGTTTACCAAAAAAAAAAGTTTGATCAAATTATTTCTTTACCTTATCAATAGAAAAGATCTAAAATTTTAAATTTCAATTGAAGTCAAAGATTAACTTTCGATTCTCATTCATACTTTTACTGGTGTACAATAATCTTGATTAACCCTTGAGTCCAATATCATATTTAAACCATCATATAGATTTACTATAATCAATATGAATCAAATCTTAATTCTCATATCAATTCAATTCGATAATTTTTAAATCAAAAATCTTTATAAGTCAAATCAACGAGAAAATCCTTCGATGCTCCACCAAATTTGGACATAATCTGAATATATATGAATTTCAAATCATTATTATTATTATTTAAAATTTCTATCATCAGGATCTTCAATATCTATCAAATATCCTTTCATAACAATCATACAAGCTTCAAAAATCAAATCTCCATTTAATAGTAGATTCAATTAGAGACCTCGTTAACAAAAGCAAAGGAACTCCATATCAATTCCTAAATCCCAAATTTCTAAATTGTAAATTCACATGGATCTCTTAATCTGAAATAAATATAAATCAGATCTTTTATCTTAATCTAAAGATATCAATTTTTCATTAACAACCTCAACAATAATATCAGAAAATCTCTTGATCAACTTAGATATGAAATCTTTAAATTGGAATTTCATACACATCATGTAGTCTCCAAGAGACATAATAAGATCTATTTTCTAGATCTAAAGATGATGATTAAAAATTCCAGTATGATAAATATTCTACAACCTCATAATCGATTTCATCAATAAGAAATAGGTTTCTTTACAATATCCTCAAATATGCATTCATCTTATTATGCCACTTTATATATAATCCACATACCAAATTCAATTTCGATAAATATTCCAATCAAGCATCATAAAAGATTTTTTTTTCTTAGTCCATTCTGGAACAACATTTTTATCATCAAATCTTTATCTTGTCAATAATAGTCAACTTCTCAACTAGAAGTAATATCATAGTATTATTCTCACATCGAATTTGAACTTACGATTCACTTGAATAACCAATGCACAATAAAATTTTATGTCAATCCTTTTGTAATTACTTTCTATCAAAATCTAACTAATCATATCATGATCTATAAATTATCCATCATATTTCAAACTCCATATGTCATAATCTCTTGCGATCCTTTTATACATAATCTCAATGTTTAATCAAAATTTATAAATATTTCTCTCACTACAATCATCAAAGATCTATACTATAATATCCTTAGTGTCTATCCACTTACACCTATTCTATATCTGATTCTATGTTTCATAATTTATCCACTTATGCTCTGATACCATATTAATTGTCACGCCCCCGACCCGAGATTGTGAATCAAGGGTCATGGCAACCGCCGCATACTCATAGAAAACTTTTTCCATAAGCATGCAAGGCATCTTATCATGCTATCCTAAAACAACAGCGGAATAATTATTCAATAATTTAAATCCAAAACATAACGACCTAAATTTTTTTCTTTAATATCTCAATAAATTCAACAACAATTCAAAGGCTTTGCATCAAATTCAATAAGCCTTTCAACCTAAAATAAAAGTATGAAGATACTGCTTCTGATCACTCTTCCATTCATATCTTGTATCATCTTAATTCCTCAACATCTGTAAAAACAGTAAAATAAGAGGTAATGAGCTAGACAGCCCAGTAAGTAATGATCACTTCTCAACAGATTTCATCAGGCATATAAGTAAATAATCATTTATAGAAAATAAGCATATAGAGTTCATCAATTCAAAATCAATTTCAATTATGCAATATAATTCATGCCAAATTCATTTTTTTTCCGAAAATTCAAGTTTCTTTCGAGATTTCAATTTCTTTTGTTCTTCAATTTCTTTTCGTCAACCATGAGCTATGACCACATTTTTCCTATGGCAGGGTCATAATACCGCGTATCTGCTTGCGGTAGGCTGCGAATCATCTGGCAGCCATATCCTTTGGAACCGCTGGTCTCTCTGGCGGTTTGTCGCTGGTCTCTCTGGCGACATGTCGCTGGTCTCACTGGCGACATAAATCCTCAAGACAATCAATTGCCAACGTATATGCCTCCGTTGGCGGGGTCCTTTACATAGTCAGGTTGTCAATTCATAATGTTTCTTATATCATAATTCTTCATAAATTATATTTCATATTCTAATTTCGATAATAAGACATATAATCATGTAGTATCGAAATCAATCAATGTAATGCATCATGAAATCAATATGTTTAATCATGCTTCATCATAACATTTCAAATAAGATATTTTCATAACAAAATACCATTCATCCAATTCATGCATTGTTTCACAAATCATGTCAAAAAAATACATTATAATTTACTGATAAATCTAGAAAAAGTGAAACATTACTTACCTCGAACGCACTCCAATAAATCCACATAATTCTATAAATTTTCTTCCAAAAAATTTTGTTCATAGATCATATCGCGATATTTCATGATCAAACATCCACAATCCTATACAGAATCAATTTCAATAATTAGAAAGAATACGAATACCATATTTCAACGGTTTAGATTGGATCCGATCATCTAATTTCATCTAATCAAAATCTAATTAGGACCTAAACGATCCAAAGTTTGACTATTAGATCAAATTGGATTCGAAGTGATAGGATCGAGGTTTCTTCATCGATTTTATAAAATCAAGTAGAGAGAGAAAATTAGAGGAGAGAGAAATCAATGAGGTACAATTCGAATTGATCAGATGACACAATCTAACATTATGATTGGTCCAATATCTCGATTGGTGAAATCAACATGATCAAATCAAGTCATGGCTAGATCGAAATCATAGATGATCAAATCTAAAGATTCATGGTCTGATCAAGGTGGGTGCCAGTACGCTGTCTGACAATCATGGATCAGGGTTCTTCATTAGAATCAGATCAGACTTATTAAAAGAAATTTTTTCATTCACTAACTTTTTTAGAGAGAGAATCAATCAAGAGAGAGAATATTTTAGAGAGAAAAAATTTTAGAGAGAGAAAATTCTAGAGAGAGAAAACTCATCTTGAATTCTTCAGACAATATGATTCAACAAATTCTGATCGATCAGATCAAATCATGCTAAAATTATCATGTGGATAATTAAATAAGATCATGAGAAATAAAATCTAAAAATATCTGATCTGATCAAAGTGGATGTCGGTGTATCGTCCGACGATCACAGATCAAAAATTCATTACGAGAATCATTTAAATTCATCATCATTCTTTTCAAAATTTTAAAAATCTTAGGAGAGAGAAATAATCTAGAGAGAGGATTCTAGAAAGAGAAAGTAGAGAGAGAAAGTCCAATTTTAGAGAGAGAAAATACTAGTTCAGGCTGAAGAGAGAGAGGGAAGAGAGAGAAACTCTCTTTCTCATATTTTATTATTTATCTCATTATTTATTAATTAATTTTATTTTTCTCTTTCTTCTTTTCTTTCTTTCTCTCTTTTTTTTTTCATGGAAGAGAGAGAAGAGAAAATACTATTTATTATTATATTATTATTATTTTATTTTTTTTCTTCTTTTTCTTTTTTTTTTTTTTTTTTCTTTTTTTTTTCTTTTTCTTTTCTTTTCCTTCTTTTTCTTTTCTTTTCCTTTTCTTTTCCTTCTTCTTCTTCTTTCTTCTTCTTCTTTCTTCTTTCCCGTGATCTTCTTTTGGGCTGAAACAGGGGACCTTAAGGTCCCCTCGTTGGGTGGCCGGCCGGCGGCGCAGCCGGCGTGGGACGACCGTCGGCAGGAGAGGAGACGATCCGGCGGCAAGGGGTGGCCAAACCAGTGGTCGACGGTGACCACCGACGACGGAAAAATGATAAAAAAGAAGATTCTTCAGCAACAAAATCCGGCGACTCCGATCGCCGGCGAGCGTGCACATCGGCACGGGAAGAAAGGGGGAGAAGAGAGGAAGAGGAGGAGGCTTACCTCCGTCACCGGCGAAGCTTTTCCGGCGAGAAATTGGACGGCACGGCGACGGGTCTCCGTGAGAAATTTTCGGCGATTGCCGCCGTTTTGCCCTGGGATTTCTTGATGAAAGGAGAGAGGAGGGTTCTCCTCCTTAAATAGAGCCGGTGGAAACTTGTTTCCGACTCCGATTAGGAGCCGGTGAACGGAGGAAGAAGACTCCCTTCGGGAGTTCTCCTCCTTTGTTTTCCTTCTTTTTTTTTTTTTTCGTTTGGCTGGCTGGGCTATCACACAAGGTGATCTTAATTTCTGAACCAAGGATGGATGTCACATTATTAGATTGGATGGTGATTTAAGAAGTGAGGGTTATTTGAGATCACTGTCGCATAGGATCACTATAATATAATTAAATATGATGATCCTATTATCTCTATCGATATTATTCTTGATCTTGGATGGATCACTTCCATACTAAATGCCTCCTAAGTATGCTCGTGGAAAATGTGTTATCACTATAGCTCCCTTTAAGTAAAATCGACAATATTACAACTGAAATCCATTTTATAAAATTTCTAGTATCAATTTAATTTTGTTTTCATTAAACTAACATTAAAAAAGGTTAATTTACATGAAAGCCAATTACAAATTTTTCCATCGCCGTATGCTTGTAGGAAATGTGTTATCATTGTTGCTTCCTGTTTAGTAAAACCGACAACATTGCAAATGAAATCCATTTTGTAAAATTTCTAGTATCAATTTAATAATGTTTTAGATATTGATGTCTATATAAATGGACACTGCTACGTTTATTCAATAATCTGCCTAGAATTGGTGTAAACCCACTTTTCGAGTGCCAAACATGGCAGATCCGTGATTTATTAGGGGAAGAATGCCAACTTTTCCCTAATCAATCCTAAAAAGATGAGTTGGAGGAGTTCTAGTAAAGTTCAAATATTTGAAGAGTTGAACGATACACTTTATATTAAGTCTCTAATAAATGGCCTATATGTATGAATTGTAAGGTGCTTAAAAGTATGAACTTTAACAAGTCTTATAGAAAGTCATATATTATATATATATTAAAATGGAGCAACCGCATTGGTGAGTCTCCATCCGTCACATGGGCATGCCTCCGTCCACCATGTGTGTAGAAGAGAAAAAACTCAAGAGGAGGTGGGTGAGGGCTCACGAAGGTTCGAAAATTAAAAAAAAAAAATCTTCGAAGGAGGGGAGGAGGCACCTTTAGGGGGAGTTCTTGGTCGGTGGGGCCGTCGGCGGTGGAGGAGGGGATGAAAGCGGCGGTGAAGTGGAATGGTAGGTGATGGGGGTGGCGGAGGATGAGGTGGACGTGGAGGCAGATGGGGGGAAGAGAGTGGGGGAGCGCGAGAGCGAGGGATTTAGGGGAGGCGGAGGGTGAGGGTGAGGAGAAGGAAAGAGGGAAGAGGGGTTAGCGATTAAGGTTGAGGCGGACAACCATCACTTCTATGGCGATGGGGATACTGATGGTGGTTGCGGCGGCATTCTCCAACATTGTCTTTACGATATTTACAGTCCTGCTGTAATTTAGAATTTTGCGAGAGGATAGGGGAGAGAAGATGATGGTGACATGGGTCGAGCAAAGTCCTTGTGCCAATAATCGTGGGCCACATAAAGATAAGATTATCATCCATTTCTACGTAAAGAATCTTCACTCGTTGTTACTCTTAATCGCTTATTATATACTAACAATTTTTTTTTGAAAAAAATAAATAAAGGAAAAAGAACAAGATTATCTTATGTTGCTACATAAAGAATTCATATATTTCTACTTGATCACTTATGATATACCAAGTTTTTTTAGAAAAAAATAAATAAAGAAAAAAGATAAAGTTATTATCAGTTGCTAGATAAGACTTGCACTAGGCTAAGTTTCACCTTTCTGAAATATCATGTGGATACATGAGGATAACGGACTTTTGACGATCTACTGTTAGCCAATTGAGTTCTAGCTTTTGTTCTATCTTTTTTACAGATTGAAGTAGATGAAGATGAAATTTTTATTATTGATATGATTATAAAAAAAAGAGATATGCATGGTATTACTGCTTGTTTCAGTTAAGATTGGAGGATGAGCAACTGGATCCTGCATAGTGGTGCTGGAGTGCCCTGTAAAGCAGAGTTCGGGTCGGAGATTTTTGCTCCGATGAGGACTTTCTGACACTCAAGTCAAGAATTAGAAAATAAAATGGGAGCAGCAACTGGTTCTCTAAGAAGAATTACTTATCTGGATCCTCAAGATTTTAGTCATTTATAGAGAATGTGGTCGAATAATCGTGGGAACGTACAGTTTCGAGATTATTGGATTGTTAGACATACTGTTATTGGACAAAATATTTTATCCTTTATCTGCTCTCGTGAGATATGGGGAGTTGGTTACACCCGAACTTATCCATTAGGGTGGATAGCTACCGCACGTATCAGAAAACTGATAGGCCAAGGCAATGGAGGAAGCTCATGTGACAAACAGGCCACACAGCAGACTGGGTGCAAATAGCTCAGCTCCACATACCTCAGCTCGATGCTTGGATTGGCAATCATGATGATAGCTTGCTGGCCTGAGGTATTTTATAATAGCATGCCGATCTGAGATATTCACGATACTACCGTAACACTACTCCCCTACTTCTGAGTTTGAGAATTAGACGAAAGAAGTATCTCTGAGTCATACCTTGGATTTGGGGATGCGCATTCTCATGCTCTCATATGTGCTCTCAGTATTTAAAATTGATGATGTCAGCCTGACAGGCAGAGCTTGTTGCGAATAATCATGATTGATAGGACCACTCATATGGTGGTCTTTTCGAGAATTTAATTTTTCTAATGGTGGCTCTTTGTCTTCACCTTCACCCTTTAATTTTGCTTTTTCGAGGGCATCGAGAAGGCGACTGCAACCCTCTTTGCTCCAAATTTTTGTTGCAACTTTTAGGGACAAGATGAATCTAGAGTTCTTGAGAAAGCTTGAACTAGTTTTGACTTGAAGAAGGTAGGCCAAAGCTCCATTCGTTGGTCCTTCAGCTCCAATGGATGGCGATGCCTAGGTTCTAATCACGAAATCAGCTACTACAGTCGTGGGAGATGAAAATTCTCTTTAATTGCCAAGTCCACAGTCCCACCACTGGAGATTATGATGAAAGCTCCACCAGAGAGAGTTCCGACAGAGGAGACTTCAGTGGAGAAGACATAGGTGGAGGATATGGTTGGTCATCTGAAAGAAATTTCAATGATAGCAGCGAAGACTAGGGAGCCTTCGAAGCAAGTGGCTCCAATACCATGCCTTCCTTCGACCGTCTCCCAAGCAGGTCCTTCACGATTGGTACCTTCGTTCCATCCGAGATGGAGAATCTCGAATCCATGGTGGAGTTTCTGAGAAACTTTCTCTCTTCTGCTGAGAAGCAGTTCTTGAGCAAGCAAGGTGCTCAATAGAGGATGACGGGTGCCCTTAGGTCTCTCGCTGAGGTAAAGAGCTTTTGGGTCTTTCCTCTTGATCTCCTATAATTTACAATATTTGATGGTTTGTAAAAATTTTGTACAGGTTGGGTATTACCTGGCCAGCTTTATCTACTCTACTTCTGAGGTTTTAGGCTAGAGCTTACAATAGTGAAGAAGAAAATTAAGTGGTGGAAATATCTTTTGAAGCAGACAGAGAAGACTAATGCCGAGCTAACCAAAGAGCTCAACTCTTCTGAAGGGACCCTTCGAGAAGCTCAAGAGATGATCGATCATCGGGATGACGAGTTAGGGAGGGCTAAGAAGAGGATCAAGGATCTCGAGAGGAAAAGATCCGGGGCTGAAAGAGACTGACGTCGAGCTCACAATGATATTGAGCATTTGAGGAGGATGCTCGAGGGAAGAAGAGATCAAGATTCCATCCCCTCCGAAGTTCACTCTCGAAGGAGCCCTGGCAGAAGCTCAGCTAAAAGAGCCAGAACCTCGGATAGGGCAAGCTATAAAGATAACTCCTCAGAGGGATGAGGGCTCCGCTTCCAAGAGAATTCAAATGACTCGAGAGCCATTTGCACCTCGAAATGAATTTCAAGAGGCTCCGTTAGAAGTTGAATTCTTGAAGGAGAAGCTGAAAGAAGAGAGAGGAGGCCAAACTTTCCTCCACCACCAACTCACCGATCAGGAGCTTTTGACTACAAGTGCTCATAGAAGAATATATTGGTTGGCAAAAAGAGGAGTCGAAATTATAAATTAGACCTGTAAGACAGCATTCTCCACAGGCTTTGAGAGGTGCAAGGTGATGGCTTGGGCTTATTTACTTGCTGACGGTGTCGAGCCACTGTAAGCTAGCTTCCTTCATGAAAGTTTGAAGGCCGTGATGGAAGATAGCACAGAAAGATTTGCAAAAATATCACAATGTCTTAGTCTTGCAGAGACGAGCAAAATTGATGCGGCCATCCAGATGGAGGGGACTGCTGGCTCTGACAAAAATTGCTCTAAGGCAAATCACCCTGATGGCGCTCTGAGGCAATGATATATTTTTTCTTTCTTTTTGTCATCCAAATAAATGTAACCAATTTTCATATAATAAATAAAATTAATTTTTTTATATCCACTGTGCTTGAATGGATAAGTGTGGGTCACATTCCAAGCCATATTGGCTGAATTCTGACTTATGTTAGCTGAGAACTTAGCTGTATTAGAACCATAAAGTACGATCCAAGCTATAATTCCAGCAAAGTATGATCCGAATTATAATTCAAGCTATGATCTGAGCTATATAACACGTACTTATTCTATAGATTTTAAAAGAATTGAAATTCAAATCGCTTTCATATGGCAGGTACCGTCACATGTCCTTGTACGTCTCTTTGAAAGTGGTGTAGGGCATGATTTGCCTATCGCTGGCATTAACTACCATATCGATGGCAGGAGTTATATCCCATCAGTGGTCGCCACGCATCAAGCATCCATTTATGTTTTGTTGGTTTGTGCCTCCAATAATCAATGCTCTGAAAAGAAGTGTCGTTTGGAGATGATTTAAACTTTGGATTTATTTAAGACTCCAGATGAGACTAGACATGGGCTTCTAGGGTTTCTAATTGTCTTTTCCTTCCTTCGCCTCTACTTTCTTTTGCCGTAGGTTCTTTCTCCTTTGTCTTCTACTTCAGAGTCTTCTTTTCTTATGAAGGGGAATGGCTTCTGGAGACTTCGACTTTGCCTCGATGGGATTCTGGTCCGAGCTGATGGAGAGGGATGTGGTGTTGCTTCATGAGCAATTTCAGATTCCTCCTATGTTCCAACTAGAGATCCCTGGGCCAAACGATCGGGTTTGCCATCCTCCCCCAAGCCGGATGAGCCTCTATAAGAAGTGCTTCCGGACTGGACTGAGGCTTCCTCTCCATCTTTTCTTTATAGCTCTCCTCCAATATCTTGGGATGTCGCCATATTTGGTAGTTCTAAATTCATGACAGCATATCTGTGGTTTTATCGTAGTGTGCGTGTTGGCTGGGATTGATCCTAGTATCGCACTCTTTCGCTCCTTCTTCACCCTCAAGCGATATCTTGGGTCGCATGGATGGTGGTATGTGACACCTCGAAAGAAAAAAGATATCTGTCCGTTGATCCAGGATGCTTCTTCTGCTGTCTATGGCTAGAAAGAGCACTTCCTATTTGTCTTCAAGACTTCTTACAAGGATTGGAGATTCATCGCCTGGGGCGAACCCCAAGAAGCTGTGCTGAAGGAGCCTGTGTTAGATCAGCGCCTAAGGGAGGAGCTGGAGACCTTGTGCAATTTTAAGGTCCCAGAGCTAAAGGAGCTTTTATCAAAGCAGACCTTATTTAACGTCGGGATTAGCCAAGCTGGTCCACAAGGTGCACGTGGGTTGTTTGCCTCAGAGCCATATATTCTACAATTTGTGCTTTGTTGTTATGTGAACTTGATTGCTTTGCTTGCAGAGATGGAATCGAGCCCACCGAAAAAGTTGGAGAAGAAGGTCCATCAAAAAAGGGTGGCTGAGCTTGTAGGTGGCCAGAGCATCTACATTAAGATTAGAAGTTCCCCTGCACCATCGACTTTTGGGTCAGGACCCGAATCTCCACGTGCTGACGACTTTTGCATTGTAAGGGTTCAATTGGGCTCATCTGCTGCTTCGACTTCTGATGAAGATTGAAGAAGTCAAACAGACTGAGTCCCCGAAGAAGCCCTAGGTCAGTTGGAAGAAGTGATTCTGAGTCTGCCTGCCTCTCCAGTTGTTGATTTCTCTTTAGAAGAGGCACCAACCGAGATAGTTGGGATTTTTGAGACCGCACCAGCTGGTCTGAAGCTCGAGGCTTTGGCCTTGGAAGATTATAAACTAGTGCATGAGTTGTTCACTGGGATGCTCCTCCCAGCCGATGCAACCAAGTTGCTGGACGCATCGCATGGGGCAGTAAGGAAAGTAGCTGTGGAATGCTTCATTCGGATAAGTTGATGCTCCTACATTGTTTCATTCATTCTAAACATACACTTGCCATGTTTCTAGTAAGAGGTTTTTCTTCAGTAGCTTATTTATTATTTGAATGGGTATATGGAGAGTTCCTATGAGCTTTTGATTGAGATAAAAAAGTACAAGATTGACGTCAAAATGCTTAAGATCACGAAGGACAAAGCTGAGAAGGAGGCTGGAGAGGCCTCCATGAGGATCGATGCTGCCACAAAGAGAGCTGAAGATACCGAAGCAGTCCTGAGAGGAGCTGTAGAAGAAAACTCTCAGCTGCGAGGCATCCAGGAAGCACAAGTAGCAAAAATAAAAGAGCTCGAAGCTCTCATGGAGAAGAATAAGGCTGCGATCAAGGCAGCAGAGAAGAAGGCAGCTGAGGCTGCTTTAAAGACCATTGAGGACTTCCATGCATCAGAGAGGTACCTCGACGAAAAAGTCGAGTTTGCTGCTAATGCTTACACTGGTGGGAAGCAGCTAGTCTGGGACAGGGTTACCATCAAGTATCCAAAATTAAATCTGGATTTCTTGGATGAAGTCTGGGAATCCTCTGCAGCCAGTGCACCCACAGTGGATGCCTCAGCTCTACATGCTGCTTCTTAGGCTTAGGCTTTTTGTTTCTTTTTCTTTGTTCTTGGACCTTTTAAGGTCATTGTAAAAATTTCATTATAAAAATTTTAAAGGAAACGAATGAAATTTGCTTTTCTTCATGTCATCTGCATTTTTATTCTTGCTGGCATATTTTCATTAGCATGCAGAGTTTAGTTTTGACCTAAGGAACTTAGGATTATCCTAATCTGATCCAATTCTGACCTTAAGAATTCAGACGAATCCACTCTGGCTTAAGGAATTGGATTTCGCTAGAGACTTAGCTCCGATTGTAGAAAGTAGGACTGTCCCAAATGAAAGAATCTTAATAGTTCTGATCGAAAGAACCTTAGTTTTGAACAAAAGAACCCCGGTAAGGCTAGTTTCAACCAAAAAAATCTCGGCCAATACAATTTCAATCAAAGAAACTTGGATTTCGAACAAAAAAACCTCAGTGATAGCTAGGCCGATTAGAGGCCATTAAGTTAGGGCCGATCGTAGGCCATTATCCAAGAGTGATGATGAGCGACATCTTTGCTCTGCTCGTCTTCATGCTAGCAGCATCTTTGCTCTGCTCGTCTTCATGTGAGCGGCATCTTTGCTCTGCTCGTCTGGTAGGTTGATCAAAGGCCGACTATGTCGAATCTGATTGAAGGCTTCTTCTAGGCCGATTGACAATAATTATTCGAGAATGCCGATCTGAGGCTCCCTCTAAGCCGATCAAAGGCTAATTATTCGAGAGGTAGAGCTCATCAGATGGAAGTTTGGCCTTTCATGCCACTTTCACATGTAAGCATAAGTTAATGAATCTGAAAATTTATATATATAATAATATGATGTTACAACATCACTGATAATACATAAGCAGGTTGGCTAAATTCCAAAGCCTAGGAAGTGGAGTCCCATCAAGTTGCTTCAGTCGATAGATCCCTAGGCGTACCACTTTGTCCACCTGATAGGGATTTTTCCACTTCGGCGATAGCTTCTCTTGCTTAGCGAGCTGCGAAACCTCTACTAGCTGTAACACCAAGTCACCAGCTTGGAATTCTTTGATCTTGACCCAGACATTATAATATCTAGCCACCCTCTAATGATAGACAGCCATTCTCATAGCGGCATATTTTCTGCTTTTCTTGATTAAGTCGAGATTAGCTCGGAGCCACACTGAGTTGGTGTCTTCACTGTACTCTTCAATTTTGAGGGAAGAAAGTCCAAACTCCACAGATATAATTGCTTCATTCCCAAATACAAGGTTGAAAGGAGTCTCATCAGTTAAGATTCTTTGAGTAGTTCCATAAGTCTATAGCACATGATGAAACTCATCTACCCATGACCCCCTTGTTCGATCTAGCCTAACCTTTAAGCCCTGCAGGAGAGTTCTGTTGATCACCTCCACCTTTTCATTTGCTTGCGGATGGCCACTGATGTGAAGTGATGCTCATTCCATAGCTTTCACAAAATTGATGAAGTTAAGCACCACTAAACTATTTGCCATTGTCTGTGATCAACATTTTGGGAAGACTATATCGATAGATGATGGACTTTTAAATGAAATCCTTTACTCTTTCCTCGATTATGTGGGCTAGAGGCTCATCTTTGATCTATTTTGTAAAATAGTCAATGGCCACCAGGACGAACTTGTGCTGACCTAATACTTGAGGAAAAGGATCAAGAATGTTCATTCCTCACTGAGCAAATGGTCATGGGGTGATGATGGGAGATAGAAGTGCTACCGATTGATACTGAATGTTGAAAATTCTCTGACACTGATCATACTTCCTAATGAAGCTGTCTGCATCTTGTTGCATAGTGGGTCAATAGTAGTTCTATCGAAGAATCTTGTAAGATAGGGATCTACCCTCCAAGTGATTCTCGCAGATTTCTTCATGAACCTTTCGTAGCGCATAATCAGTCTCGAACGAATGCAAGCACTTTAGAAGAAGCAGAGAAAATGACCGCTTTACAACTTGTCATTATACAGGACATAGCAAGCAGCCTGCTTCTTTGCCTTCTGGGCCTCCTTGTGATCGGATGGCAATTCATCCGACCTAAATACTTGAACAGAGGATCAATCCAGTAGAGCTCCTCATCAACCTGCTGAACGATGAGAGGCTCTTTGAGGCTCGAGGTCTTCGATACCTTGAAGTAGATTCCTTTTTTCAAATCGAAAGGTAATAAAGCTGCCAACTTTGATAGTGTGTTTGCCCTGACATTTTTCACTCTGGGACCTGTTGAATATTAAAACTCAAAAAAGTCAAGGTTAAGTTCTTTATCTTTTAGAGGTACTTCTTCATATTTTTTTCTTGGATCTCGTATCCACCATTGAATTATCCAACTATCAATTGGGAGTCACTGAAGACCTTTAGATGTTCAGCCCTTGCCTCTCTCGCAACTTTAAGGCCAGCAATCAGAGTTCATACTTTGCTTCATTGTTGGTAGTCGAGAATTCAAAGCGCAGAGCATATCCTACCATATCTCCGTCAGGACCGATTAAGATCAGTCTGGCTCCTGCTCTTGATGAATTTGATGAGCCATTGACATGCAATGTCCATAGCTCTTTAGAGTTAGACCTTGCATCTGCTTCCTTGCTCTTTGAGCTCTCTCCAGCCTTTGAGCTCTCTGCAGCTTTTGGGCTCTCTCCATTCAGAATGGTGCATTCTAGGATGAAATCTGCCAACACCCAGACTTTAATAGAAGGGCTCGAATGGTACTGCACATCCAGCTTAGAAAGTTCAAGAGCCCACTTCATGATCCATCTCGAGATATCCAGATGGTGAAGAATGACCTTGATCAGTTGATCAATAAGTAGCACTATTGTATGAGCCTAAAAATAAGGTCAAAGTTTTTTCGCTATGATGATCAATGCGAAGATCAACTTCTTCAGCTTAGAATATCTAGTCTCGACATCATGAAAGACTTTGTTGGTGTAGTATATGGGATTTTAAATCTATTCTTCTTCTCAGATAAGCACTAAGCTAATCACTACTGGAGAAATGGTGAGATATAGTAGTAGCTTCTCACCAAGCTGAGCCTTCATAAGCAATGGTACTGAGCTGAGATATTATTTCAACTCTTCAAATATCTTTTGACACTCAGTAGTTTACTAAAAATCTTTTAGCTATTTGAGGATTTAGAAAAAAGGGAGACATCTCTCAGTCGATTTGGAGATGAAGTGGTTTCGGTCAAACGCTACACTTCTTTGATAGTTTTTGGTGGTGTCATCTCAAGGACTATCTTAATCTTCTCAAAATTTATCTCAATGCCTTTTTACAAGATTATAAATATGAGAAATTTGCCTGAGATAACTCCGAATGCATATTTTACTGGGTTCAGCCTTATTCAAAATTGGCAGAGAGTGTTGAAAGTTTCTTGGAGGTCAGCAATATGATCTGGAGTAGCTCAGCTCTTGACCAGCATGTCATCTATATATACTTCCATATTACAGTCGATTTAAACTTTAAAGATCTTGTTCACCAACCATTGATAGGTAGTCCCTGCATTTTTTAAGCCAAAGGGTATCACTCTATAATAAAAAAGCCCACGATCAGTAATAAAGATTATTTTCTTCTTATTCTCAGGTGCCATCCAGATCTAGTTATAACTGAAGAAGACATCCATAAAGATAAAAAGCTCATGCTCTGAAGTTGCATCCATCAGTTGGTCGATCTGAGACAATGGATAGCTATCTTTGGGACAGATTTTATTCAAGTCAGTGAAGTTGATGTACATGCTCCACTTTTCATTTGCTTTTTTGATCAAGATGACGTTCGCCAACCAGTCTGGATACACTACCTCTCTAATAAAGTCAGTCTTGACCAGCTTGTCCACCTCTTCGGCTATATCCTTCTGGCACTTCGGAGTGAAGCCTCACTTTTTTTGTTTCACTGGATGATAAGTTGGGTCCATCTTTAAGTAGTGGGACATCATCTCTAGATCTATGCCGGGCATGTCTGTGGTCGATCAGGCAAAGAGATCTATATTTTTTTGCAAAAGAGTGGTTAGTCAATCTTTTGTTATCTCATCCAGGTGTGAGTCGATCTTCACTGTCTGACTGAGATTCTCTTTCCTCAGCGGGACCTCCAGGGGGTCCTCAAATGGTTGGACATGTTCCTCGACTAGATCATCTCAGACATCCAACCCTATTGAAAGTTCGGGTTGGACCTCTGCTTGGGATGGCTGACCCTCTACTCGAAGCTTAGTGACAAAATACTGTCGAGCAATAGCCTAGTTGCCTCAGATTTGCTCTACTCTATTCTTTGTTAGAAACTTCATCATTAGGTGATAGCTCGACACTACGGTCTTTAAAGTCTACAAACTCGGATAGTCAAGGATTACATTGCAGGCTAAAAGAAGTTTCACTATCAGAAAATCGACTTGGATTGTCGTCCGCTGCGGTGGTATACCCACTATAACAGGTAGCCTAATCATTCCCTTCAAAATCACTGAGCCTCTGGAGAAGCCCTGAATTGGGGTATCAAATTTACTCAATTGGTCCAGAGTAAATCTTATTTGGGAGAAGACAGAGTGATAGAGAATATTGATCGAGCTTTCATTATTAATAAATACATGATGTACATTCAAATCAACAATATTTGCTGTTACAACCACCGTATCATTGTGCGGGCTTGCACATCCTCTGCATCCTGCTCGCTGAAGATAATGGCATCCTTGAGCTTATCCTCGAGCCTCGACCTCTTTATCTCCGAAAGCTCTGCTGATCCAGACAACCCCTCCCGTTATCATATGGATTTCTTCCCATATGAGCTGATCTTCTGCTACTGCCAATCCCCCTGCTTCTTGTCTCTCTGGCTGCACCGATGCCAATTGCAGCTGAGGCGAAAGGAATGGCTGTTGAGGCAAAAGAGGTGGTTGCTGAGCTCTCGAAGGAGGTCGTCGTGGAGGTGCTCTCTCCCGTACAAAGTGGTTCAACCTCTCCTATCTGACGAGCCTCTCAATCTCATCTCGGAGCTAGAGGCAATCTTCAATATCATGATCATGGTCACGATGGTAGAAGCAGTATTTATTTGGACTACGACGGTGCTCAGATTTTATCTGCATCCTCAAAGGCTGAGGTGGCTTGGCTCGTACCTCCATCAGAACCTCTCTTCTAGAAATATTCAAAGGCGTGTAGTTAGTATAACACCTCGGAGGTGAGGGTTGTCGATCTCTTCTCTGAGATTGATAATTTTGAGGGCCCCCATTTTTTTGCCTTTGGAATGGAGATCGGGAATGCTGACGGGTTCTTCCCTCCCATCTTGGAGAACGCTCCTTATTCCGACGTGCCACAACAGAACTAATAGGGGTCTCTTCTGCAAACATCTCTTCCGTGCGGGCATACTTCTCTACACGAATAAGCATATCCAAAAAATCTCTAGGATAAATCTTTAGCAACGACTTTTTAAGATCGTTCTTCAGTAGTCCGTCCATCATTGCGGACATCGCGATCAACTGATCCAGATCGCGAACCTCTAGAGTTGTCGCATTGAAATGGCTGATAAAGGTACATATCGACTCTCTCTCCTTTTGTCAGATGGTATGAAAGTAGTCAGACCGCTTCTGCTGTCATCGACTACTAACAAAGTGATCGACGAAGGACCGGCACAGCTCTTCAAAAGAATGAATTGAAGTCGATTTCAAGCTCGAATACCACTGTCGAGCTGCTCCTTTGAGGGTAGTAGGGAACGCTCGACAGAGGATGGCATCTATTACTTCTTGAAGGAGCATTGCCATCTTGAAGGTCTTCATATGATCGATGGGGTCGGTAGTCCCATCGTAGGTCTCAAATTGGGATATCTTAAAGTGCTAAGAAAGTAGCTCTTGCATTATCTTCGGTGCAAAGGGCAGCTCACTGTTGAACCCTTCATAGGGTTGCACCGAGGAGTTATTGTTGAGGGCAACCTCGATCTTTCTATCGAATGTCTGGAACATTCTTTCAATGGCAGGATCTCAGAGAGTGCAGGTCTCAGAGTGCTGAGAAAAATGGTGACTAGGGGTTGAATCATGCCCTGATCGTAGGCTGGAAGATCATCGTCTTATCGATTACTGGGCCTTAAGATGACTTTGGCGAATTTGCCTCCTCTCTGGACTCTGAGGGAGTACCCACAACTGATGTTGTGGTGGCAGCTTGGAGCCGAATTCGACGGGGGTGCTGCTGTAGGAGGCACTGGTGACGCCATCGAAGGAAGTACCAGTGGCATCGCTAAAGTGGGTGCGGGAGCAGTCTGATCAGGCTGCGGCACCATTGGTGGAGGTGCAAGAACAATTTGGATAGCCTGGATGGCGGCTGTCAGAGTCTGGACCTGCTGGAAGAGCAGGTTGAACTAATCCACTGTAACCAGCGCTGGCTGAGTCAGCGAAAGAATCTCCATCTCCGTTGATAGCACCTAGCTGTCGACCTGACTCCTCACCTGATGGGAGGCGGCGACGTTGGAGAGACGAGATGACACTCATTTTGGTGGCATAATGTGAATATTGACCCTTTCTCTATCTGTTGCTGCTTGTTTCAGTTGAGGTCAGAGGACAAGCAACTGGACCCTGTGCAGTGATGCTGGAGAACAGTCCGGATCGAAGGTTTTCACTCCGATGAGGACCCTCCAATGCTTAAGTCAGGAATCAAAGAACAAATAGGAGTAACAACTAGTTCTCTGAGAAGAATTACTTACCTGAGTCCTCGTGGCTTTAGTCATTTATAGAGCATATGATCGAGTGATTGTGGGAACGTGTAATTCCAAGATTATCGGATTGTTAGACATGTTGTTATTGGATGAGATATTCTAGCCTTTATCTACTCTTATGAGATATGGAGAGTTGATTATATCCAAACTTATCCACTCGGGATGGATAACTACCGCACGTGTCAGGGAATTGGTAGGCCGAGATAATGGAGGAAGCTCACGTGACAGACAAGCCACACAGCAGACTGAATGCAAATAGCTCAGCTCCATATATCTCAACTTGGTGCTTGGGTTGACAATCACGATGATAGCTCGCTAGACTGAGGTATAAGGTATTCCATAATAGCACGCCGATCCGAGATATTCACGGTACCACTGTAACATGTAGGATGCAAATAGGTGGTCATATTCTACTTAATGATAACGATTTCAAAATAACTGATACTGAAAATATTTACTTCTTACTATCATGTTATTTAAATATTTTAACTTTATATTTTTATTTAGAATATTTGATATCATCTATGATGTCTTTTATAATATGTTTGATTTTTAATTTATATAAATATTATTTCAAGAAATAATCACATGCCATACATTGCACGGGTTCTAAGCTAATTTGGAACAAAATTAGTTGCTCTCATGAGTAAAGGGACAAAACAGTTTGTCAAGGAAGAGACATAGGTCAAATTGGAGAACATATCTTACTATCCTAATGCTAAAAAGAAAGTTCCTTTTGTCTCCATACATGTTAATACTAGAGCATCTGTTGATACACATGCATGTGCGCATGCAGCAAAAAGCAAGCATGCATGACACACAAGCATGTCTTCATATATTCATGTGCTCTCTCTCTCTCTCACACACACACACACACACGCACGAGAGGGAGGAAAAAAAAAAGACAACATGGGAATTAGCTACTTTAAAGGTTTCATAACCTTGATTTTAAATAAAATATATGTAAGTAGGCAGGACCGGTCCTGATATTTTTTAGACTTGAGACCAAATGAAAAAATGGGACATTTTCTATTAAAAATTAACATGCTTTAAATGTGGGGCCAAGCCATGTCTCTCCTGCTGGACTTCTCGTCGAAGTCCTTGTTGCAGAGCGACACCAGGCCAACCTGCCACGCCTTCCTTCTGGTGAGCTCCTTATAGTGGTCGACGAAGTCTGGCTCGAGTTCGTAAAAACTGTTGACTAGCACGTCGGAGCAGCCCATCTCAACCTTGCCCAGCTGATGAAAGAGATCACTCAAGGAGGAGCTGACTTTGGATTAGTCTGGGATCTGTGATCGCTTCAACTCGATGCGATGCGGGAGGCCGAGGATGACAATGGTCTCGAGATCGTTGGGCAGGCTCTCGAGAGGGGGGTTTGGGCGGTGCATGCTATGGTCAATGCAGAGGGTAAAGAAGCTCATGTCATGGAAGAAGAGTAGCGGTATATCGAGATCTTTTGCGAAGTTGACAGTTCACAGATAAAACATATCAGCGATGATGCAGTCAAGACAGTGCTCTCTGAGAATCTGATCAAACGGTTGGCGTGAGCTGGCGAGAGAGCCAAAGAAGTTCTGCTAAGCAACTTGTGTCAAGAGGCAGGACATGTTTTCCCTGTCAATGAAGAAAACACCTGGCACTTCCGAAGTAATGAAATAAGAAACTATCAGCCCTCTTTTTTTTTTTTTTTTTGTTGATGCTATGGGAGGTGAGAGTCTCACATGGGTCTGAGACGGTCGCCCAGTTCGACCTACCCCCAAGGCCGACTCTGTGAGGAGGTAGCAATAAATTGTTAACAAAGCTTTGCATGTAATTGAGTTAAAGAAAATAATAACCTTGATCCTTAGAAAACTTTCACCACCCAATGCATCTGAGGTAACCCTAAGATAAATTTATAGAGCTGGAAAAAAGTTTCAAAACAAGCAATCATTTATCCTTTCCTAGTCCATACAAAATCTATGCTAACCATTCATTTGTCCTTCAACAACACACTGAGAGGCCAACAGGTGTTAGTGCAGCTAGCTAGCACACCTCTTAAGGAGGACTTATCCTTGGTGAAATTTCAGGGTTCAAACCCTGGTGGTGGCAGACTACTGCTGTATCGGAATGATTATTAAAAACAAGTATGCTTGAAAAATGTGTTCATCATAAGTGGATGCAACATATGAATAAAACACATGAAATGAAGGAGAGGGATGAATCTCCTCCTGTGGTCCAAAATCACAGAATCTCAAGGCATTTAAAAGGACTTGACCTGCGTTACCAAAGCTAGGACTCAGAGATCTAACCTCATAATATTCATAGGAGGACTGAATGTTGTACTCCAGAATTTTCATCTCCTTGTGACATGCAACACGTTTTTTTGCTCAAAGCTTATATAAACAATGAAGGAAACTAGAATATGAAAAAGAGAGAAAGTTCATGTCTTCCTACCAAGTTAACAAGTTTCATATATAAAATGAGCCACAAAGTTGAGAGGAAAAACACATACTTAGCCTACAGTATGCAGTTAAAAAGAAGGTGGGTGGACCTCCAAAAAGTCAAGATATTAAAATGAATATCTTAAAATGTCGATTTACATAGGAGATATGACCAATCTAAGCCAAGATTTAAGTTCGAATAGGATGAAGGATATTTCAATCGCCCCATCTTATCCCGTAAGAAAACAGAATTGGGATAAGGTCGGAACTTTGAAATCCATCCATATCCGAAAGAAAGAAGAAAAAAAAAAAAGAAAAGATGGATAAAAGCAAAAAATGAAATGCAAAAAGAAGTAAAAAAAAAAAAAAAAAAGGAAAGAAGGAAGAAGAAAAAAGAATGAAAGGAAGGAAAGAAGGCAAAAAGAAAAAATAAAGAAGAAGAAGAAGAAGAATAGAAAAATAGGTAAGAAATTGAAAGAAAAAGGAAAAGAAGGTAGACAACAAATGAAAGAAAAGAAGATAAAAATAAGGAAAAGAAGAAAACGACAATGGATATCCATCAAGATGTGTGATTGCAACCGCTGCTGGGATGGGATGGGTGTTGTCCCGTGGAGAAACCAAAACATCCCTATCCCATGGAATTTAAAACTTGGATCTGAACATAATACAGGGAATGTAAAGACTGCTCATTTAACTAAGATCACATCAAGCTAAAGACTCATCTACAATTTTTTTATATTCTCCTCCAAAACATGCATTGAACCATGCGCAACTCCATAATGCAAAATCCCACTGCTCCAGCTTGCAATGGCAGTGAAGCAACAGAGAACTCATTTGCAGAACGTTGTTGGACCAGTCACCGACAAAGTGCTCCAGGCTACAATGGTAGCATGAGTTTAGCAAGCCACAGCTATAGACTACTCTACTGTTCCATCCTTGCTAAAAACCAAGACCATGAGCACTCATCTCATTGTGCTGATCCAGTACTGACTCCCATATCGAAATTCCATTAATGCACAACTTTTTGCTCGAAAATGCAACGATGGAGGCACTGGGTTATTAGCTGTTTGAGAAGCAGACAACACCACCAATCTCCTTACTCTGAAAGCAAAAGACAATCATGTACATGACGCTCTCCCAATTGCTCATCTAAAATATCTTCTTTGCCTTTGGCATGTGCTAAAGCACAATCATTTGTTTGTTGACTGCTTTCATCGATGCCCATAGCAGAATGGTTGCAGCCCTCATGATCACTGTTGTCCATGGACCAATCGATATTCCCAGCAAGCATCACCCTTATAGTCTTGCAGGGTGATGCATAAAAAGTAAACTGATCCTCCTCAAATTCTACATTAATGCCTTCATGACCGTCAAATTCATTCAGCCCAACAAACTTTTCAATCGGAACTCCCTGCATGACCAATTCATGCAAATTGTGAGCTTCAAACTCTGGCAGAGGTTGATGCAAGATCTGCTGACCGCTAGCATGTTTTGGCACATCAATTTTTACTGGAGGTGGTCTTCTTTTCTTTGAGATGTTGCATGGATGCTGGTCAGAAGTAGCTCTGCTTAATTTTCTCAACCTTGAAGGTGAAGCAGCAGTCTTCTGAACATCATTGTCACAACCTCTGGTTTTACGTTCTGCAACAGTTGACTTTGGTGTTGGACCGAATGTAATCCTTCTTCCATATCCTTGGCTGACCTGTCTGCCTGCTGGGAAGTTCTTTTGATGGAGTTTCAACCTGATTGGTTTTGATTCATGTGGACCAGAAATACAATCAATTCCTCCATCCTTAGGAGGTGACAAGCATAGGAAGTTCTTGAATTCAGGGCATCTATAGGAGCTATGTTCAAATGGCCAAAAGAGAGGTTCATCAGAATCAGATTCTTCTACTGCATTCTTCACTTCATCTGAATGGACAATAGAAAACCTTGAAGAACAGCTGGTAGGAATGATTTGGAAATTCTGTTTGGCACTAAAGGAAGGACTGGGAAAATCAGAATCAAAGATGTCGGACACTTGTTCTTTATCTTGTATTAACTTGGAATCCTCCCCTTCAAGATCCAATGAAGATACCCATATGTCTGTTCCATCAAAATCTCGAGATGGTGTATCATCACAGGGATTGAAGGATGTACCAGGACAATTAGTAACTGATGAGTTCTCACTGACAAATATCTCATATGAAGTATCACCACTCTCTGAATGGCCAATCTGAGGATCTTTTACCTCATCTCTGACAGTTTCATGTAACTGCAAAATGAATTCCTCCTTCAGCCCTTTCCCCTCAGTATCTTCACATGGTCTGCCAAGAACTAAGGGTGTTTCGCTTGTAGAACTCATTTTAGGCCCATCAAAGACAAGAAAACCTTTTCCATTATTCAAGAGAACTTCATAGCTTTCAGATAATGACAATGATGAAGAGAACGGATCATGGAGAGACAGATCCCAGCAATCAAACTCCCAAATATCTTGCGAGTCATCAGAACTAAACAATGATGAAGACTTACCATCTGAAGACAACCACCTATACTCACTCTCATCAGACAATCCTTCAGTATAATCCGCCTGCTTTTCAATATCAAAATCTTTGGTTTCTGATTCTGCAACAACAAAAGCAGGTGTCTCTGTATGATTTTGATCAAGGCCTGCTTTATGATCTCTCAAACCATTTTTGGACCAACCATGGGTGCTAGCAATCATAGAGACTGACTGAATTGTAGGTAAAAAATCCCTTGCCTGTTGAGAAGATTCAATACTACCAATGAAGCCCATTTTTTCTGGAATCAAATAGTAAAGATATCTGCATATTGACATATTCAATTATAAGAAATGGAAAGGTTCAAATTGCATATCAAATTGAAGAGTCCTGCTAAGATATTAGACCAAGGCAAATCCCAGGTAACTAAAATAATCTAAGTCAAACACTATATGGAGAACAGGACAAGGAATTACAAGTCACCTTTAAAGTTCAATATGAAAATAAATAAATAAATTAGGTTGCACCAAATGACATATATATAGAACTTTCTGCTATTCTGAAAAAACATAAAACTTCACTCACAGCAGCTACTAAAAGCAGATTGAATAAAGGAAATTCTAATATTAGAAGCTTAGTAAACTTGATAAATATACACCAGCTGACAAGTTAGCACAATAAGTATCAAAGATAATGCAACCAAAGAAAATTCCTACCCATTAATACAGAACTCCATAACTTCCAATAGTCACAACAGAACTGACTGGCAAATTTAACATCTCAGAATCTCAGGTTGGTCAGATGCAAGCCAATATCTACCCATGCTAAAACACAAGTAAATTCAAATAACTTCATAGTAATGAAGATTGTGTTTCTTAACCTTCTGTTTCGAAAGTGAATCACTAAATATCATTAACTTGCATCCATTAAATACTTTCGTGAATTCATAAAACCGTACATACCCTAACAGTTTGATGGTAATCCCTGAGATGCACCCAGCTACTCCAAAACATTTGCTCCCATAAGAGGCCTCATCCTCAACCAGTGCCTCGGATAGTTATTTCAAAGTGAAATACCAAGTCAATTGTTTTAAATCATGACATCCAAACTATATCAGGCATCAGATAGAAACAAGATGCTTAAGTGGGTCAATGACAGTGAAATTCTAAATATGTTTATGACTACAGAGATCCAGCAGATGCAACAAGGAAATGGGGTAAACATAAGAGACCAATACAATAACAAATAAATGACTCAAGAAGGACCGAGTTCATTCACCAGACAGAAACTGGCCAACATTGTAAGCATTTTCAGACTTCCATACAAAAGCAGGGTTAGATATAAAGATACATGTCAAATGTGCGGATCATTATAATAGCCACTACTGCATGGTTGCTTCTGTTAATAAAAATATGGAAGAAATGAAGGTTTCAAAATTTCTCATCGTGAGTGTGTGAACAAAATGAATGGGAGTTTTAGGTATATAGTGCATTCTACTTCAAGTTACCAACCTAAAAGGAAATCCTTCAAAATTATTATCTTAACTGCATTGAACTGAAATGCTGCAGAAGAATTACAAACTCTATAATATGAACAGTGCCTTGGGTGCCCCTTAGTGTAAACGAAATGTGTATCGCACAAACCTCCTGCTGTCTTGGCAACATGTCATTCAACTAACACCTTGTGTATTGCACTAATATCTGCCAGTGACTCCAATCCCCTATGCAACATAGATAGATGAAATTTTCCTGTGCACGATACCAGCTCCCTGTGGCATTCTTCCTATACTGTAAAGCAGTGATGGTGTCCCCCAACATGCTATAACTTTTTTTTTTAAAAGAAAGTACA